>NC_073693.1:270594503-270613411 GCF_029784155.1 Uranotaenia lowii | reverse complement strand
ATCTTGATGGACGACGACGCTCAGGAATGGCTGCTTGGCCAGTTGTGAATAAGTGATGGATTTGTGAGACAAAGTTGTAAATTTTGAATCGAACGTTTTTGACGCTTGAAGTTGGAAGAATATATTCCTATATTTAAATTTTATAAAAATCATACAGGAATAGGAAGCTTGTTACAAACATACATGTAACGGATCCGTTTTTCTACAAAAAGGCAAAAAAAAGTTAGGATGATTAAAAAATACATCGATTGAAAATGTGTAAAAACGAACGAAATGACAATAGATCAAACACTTAAAAGTACTTCGAACTGAAAGTACTTAGATTATTTTTTTTTTTCATTTATTTATCAATACTTTGAAAAGAATTCCTCTTCTGCCTCACTTGAAAGTTTCCCAACACTTACTAAATTTATTTTTTATTTTGCTCATAAAAAATTCCATCTTTCCCGTCTCTAAGCTTGTTGTACGTACATACATGTTCTCGAATAAGCAACAGTAAATGCATGAGCAACGAGGATGAGAATATTGAAACTTTTCCTGGAAAATTCAACTATGATGGAAATCGCAAATTTGAGTGTTTCGCAAGTTCTAAGGCTTGTTCAATTTACTCGTTCAACTATTTCTTCACGTTTCGCCGTGGTAGGAAGCATTTATGCAAGTGCAAAGATATTTTAAAAAAAATCATATGAAAAATGTTCCTATGAGAAGCAAAAAAAAACATTCAAGTTGAGGACAGGTTTGAAATTAACTTAGAATTAACAAAAATACATATTGTTTGCATGCTTTCACAGGAAAAGAAAATTTAAGGAAGATGAAATTCAAAATTTATCAACAACAAAATTGCTTAGTAAATTAAAAAACTAAATTTACCTTTTAAAGCATCCAAAGGTAGAAGTTACCGAATTTTACCATACCTGTAATTAGTTTTGCTTGTCACAGCAATAAAAAAAAGAAGATTGTTCAACTGGTAAGGATTAAAAGTCGAACAACAGAAAGTTAGGTCAAATTTGTAGCTTTATCATCGATTAAAAAATCCGAAACAAGTGTAATAATTTGTCAATCGATCTCAAGCATAAATAGAAAAAAAAATCAGGTATAAGTTTATTCTATCAAATGAGGCCCTTGGAACCAAAGGGGTATAAATGCATGAAAGCTTAATTCGAGAAAACAGGCTTTTAAGTTGCTGTGTTTGGCAATTTTCCATATATTTTTCAAAAATTTGAATTTTGCTTTGGAACGTAAAAGTATGTAAATAAAGTTCAAAAAATCTGAAAAAATCATCAAATATAGTTTGATATATGAAGAATCGTTTGGCATCATTAACTCAATATCGACCATTTTGTCACTTATACCCCTTTGGCTCTGAGGGCCTCAAATAATTGCAAAACTCCAACTTTTCAACCAAATCAAATATAAGTTTAATATATCAAATAATTGCAAACACCTACATTTCAACCAAGAAGATGCTTCCAGAGTTGTTTTTTTTTTTCAGAAATCGCATCTAACAGGAAATTGAAATTTTGAAAAACTTTTTCATTTCAATCGAAAAAAATATTTTTTTTTGCACTTCTTAAACACATTTTATTAATAATTTGAGAATCGATGGCCTTCATTTTCCAAAAAATTTCGCCTCAACTTAAAACTGAAAACCATAGATTGAATATTAAAACTAAATGATATAAAAATGAAAATTAATTTATTACTCAAATCACCAAAATCGAACTTCGAATAGCATATCCATTGAATATGAAACAGATCTCTAAATTTCAGGCCACAGAATATATTGATTCTATCCAACATTTCACTTTTTAATTTTGTTTATCTGTCCAATGTCAAATATCAGCTTAGAAAAAAAATATTCAAAAATCTAAAAAAAAGTGTTTTTTACACTGTGAACAAGGCCGGATAAAAGAGGGGGCAAAAGGCTCAAGGGGGCCCCCGCGGAAGAAAAAAGTCAAACATTATTTTAATCATCTATTTTAATCTTTATGCGTTAGAAATCTAGCCAAAAAAAATTGAAATGAGTAAATTGGAACGAAAACGTAAAATATTACAAGTAAAGGGGGGCCCCAGTGATTTAATATATTGAATAGTTTTACTATAATATAAGTAGAATAAGAAATGCAGAATTGGTTGGGCAAATCAGTACAACATTTTTCAAAACCCAACAAAAGCTTTTGGGAAACATTCTAAACTGATAAAAAAAGATCTTCAAGTCACATTTTGTTAGATTTTTTTAAACAAAGTGCAATAACTGCAATTGACCGTGGCCCAGAGAATAGCTTTCAAGTCTTCTAAGCCAGAAGTAATGAGATCGAATCTCGGACACGGCATGCTAAATGCTAGCCATCATGTTCTTGAAAGATGAACGCCTTAGCACAGACAAACAGACAGGACACTCTTAAGAAAATCTGGTCATTTCTTCGCAAAGCGATTACATTGCCATCTGTTGGGGACATTGCCTACCATTATCGACATTGTAGGATAATCCATTGAAGGTAGTCATAGAATCCTGACATTCATTACTGATAATCAGAGCCGGATTAAGCCATCGGGGGGCCCCTATAATTCGATTTTTTTTTTTTCAAATGCTATTCCAGAAAATACAACATTTTAAAGGTGTAAAAAAACTGAAGATGAGTTCAGAATACTATCTTCTAAGAACATGGCAATTTGAATATAGTATACTGAACTCATCTCCAGTTTTTGTCAGTTCTTGTCTGCGTAGAAAATAGTTTCCTTTATCTTCAAATAATTTTTTTTTTAGGATTAAGCTGCAAAATGCAAAATTAAATTCTATTTTTTTAAACCCTTATCAAATAAAATTCTCTAATTAAAAAAAAAATGCCCTGATAGATATTTTAAATGGCTTTAAAATCATCATTGATCGTTTGGTTTGTGCTGATTCAAGAAATATTAACCTAGTGACAATTAGGTAGTATCATGAAGATTTGAACCAAAGAAAACAAAATTAAAAAAAAATTAACAATATAATTAAATCCACATTCCACAGGGATACAGATATAAGAATTTAAGAATACAAAACTTTAAATCACGTTATATTCAGAACCAAAATTCAGTGTCTCAAATCTAAATCATAATTTCAAATCAAGTTTTGAAAAACAAAACATGAATTGAATTAATAAAAAAAAAGAGATACAAAGTTGAAATCAGAGCAAAATCAGAAATTGAACCGAAATTGAATCACAAAAAAAAATCTTTTCATGAGATGTTTTCGAATATGATTCTCATCAGATTTTTTTTTTTATTTTCAAATTCAAATTCAAAAGTTCACGTCCATGATTAGGTATATAAAAAGTGACCAATTTGAGTTCAAATTTTAGAGAAATCACGCAATCAAAATCCCGTAAACCCACCGACATGAGGGGGAGTTTGAAAAATGACAAACAAGATGTGAGTTACATTACAATATACTGAACACCTGAGATTTTTGAGGAACCAACTTTGTTCTACGAAAATAATAATGAAGTTAACGAAAAAAAACTAAAATTTGAACTTAGAGAATCGGTCCATTGGTAAGCGAGATACAGCAATGCAAAGCCAAAATTGGGTGACTTTTTTGAAGTGAGATTTTTTTCTACCGGAAGTTCCGGGATAGCGGCCAAAACTTCCTTTGGACCACCAAAAATTTATACATCCATGGATAGATTTATTCTTGACAATTCCAAATATTATAAAATCAGCGCAATATTTGGAATCTGTCACAAGTTATAAGCATTCTAAAAAGAGCTCTTTTTCGGGACTTTTTTCATTCGGAATCAGCTACTGGTGATCTAGTAAAATATTTGGACTTACTTTTTCAATATTGAGAAACTAGACTAAATTATCTATACAATGAATTAAAATTCATCGAAATCGGTCAATATTTGCAGCCAAGGGAACTTACGTAAACTACAGGTCAAATTTATCTAAAATAGATTTGTACGGAAATTTTGCGAACGGCTTTGGAAGGTTAAGGAATATTAACAACTTACCAGTTTATCAGAACTTGAAATATTATTACCGTAAAACGGGGTAACTTTGATCACCGGGGTGAATTTGACCAACAATAAACTTTCCCACATTATCATCAATAACTCAGTCTTTTGAAAACTGTTTCCTACGTCTGAAAGCCTATTAATTGATTATCAAACAGGCAAAATTTGCTTTGTATTAGAATTTTTATTTTGCTAGTAAAAATCCAATTTCAAAATCTTAAAATATCTACTTTTCAAGGCTCGCTAACAAACAGCTCTCCTGATGATACCAAAAAGCATTTAGAAGCAAACGGGTTGTTGAATGTGAAAGATCAACTTTTTATTTCTTTGTATATGAACAGTTTTAGTGCTATTTTGAAAGTCATTTAATGGTAATTTTTTTATATTTAAAAAATAAGGACATTTTCCAAGAGTAAGCCCGTATTGGACAAATGGATAGGAACTGTGTGTGTGTGTGTGTGTGTGTGTGTGTGTGTGTGTGTGTGTGTGTGTGTGTGTGTGTGTGTGTGTGTGTGTGTGTGTGTGTGTGTGTGTGTGTGTGTGTGAGTGTGTGTGTGTGTGTGTGTGTGTGTGTGTGTGTGTGTGTGTGTGTGTGTGTGTGTGTGTGTGTGTATGTGTGTGTGTGTGTGTGTGTGTGTGTGTGTGTGTGTGTGTGTGTGTGTGTGTGTGTGTGTGTGTGTGTGTGTGTGTGTGTGTGTGTGTGTGTGTGTGTGTGTGTGTGTGTGTGTGTGTGTGTGTGTGTGTGTGTGTGTGTGTGTGTGTGTGTGTGTGTGTGTGTGTGTGTGTGTGTGTGTGTGTGTGTGTGTGTGTGTGTGTGTGTGTGTGTGTGTGTGTGTGTGTGTGTGTCTGTGTGTGTGTGTGTGTGTGTGTGTGTGTGTGTGTGTGTGTGTGTGTGTGTGTGTGTGTGTGTGTGTGTGTGTGTGTGTGTGTGTGTGTGTGTGTGTGTGTGTGTGTGTGTGTGTGTGTGTGTGTGTGTGTGTGTGTGTGTGTGTGCGTGTGTGTGTGTGTGTGTGTGTGTGTGTGTGTGTGTGTAGAATGTTGCTCCAATTTGCAGCGTATCAAAATTTTGCTCGCGCATCGCGAAAATCCGAGCTACTCGCACGCAAAGCTGGCAAAATCGCTAAAAGTTGCCAAATCAACCGTTACAAATGTAATTAAAGTGTTTGGGGAACGTTTGTCGACAGCCAGGAAGTCCGGGTCGGGGGGAAATCGAAAACCGGAAGCCGCTGAGACGACAAAAAGAGTTGCCGGTAGTTTCAAGCGAAACCCTAACCTCTCTCTCCGAGATGCCGCAAATAAGCTGGGTATATCGTCTACAACCGTGCATCAAGTCAAAACACGAGCCGGACTATCGACTTACAAGAAGATAGTGACTCTAAATCGCGTTGATAAACAAAATAAGACGGCCCAAGCGCGATCCCGGAGACTGTACACAACGATGCTGACGAAGTTTGACTGCGTGGCAAAAGACGACGAAACCTACGTCAAAGCCAACTAACTACAAGCAGCTTCCGGGATAGGAGTTTTATACGGCAAAAGGAAGGGGAAAGATAGCAGATATTTTCAAGCACATAAAACTGTCAAAGTTCGCGAAGAAATATCTGGTTTGGCAAGCCATCTGTACCTGTGGCTTGAAAAGCAGCATTTTCATAGCTTCCGGGACTGTCAACCAAGAAATTTACGTGAAAGAGTGTTTGAATAAACGTCTGCTGCCTTTCCTGAAGAAACACGGTTGTTCCGTACTGTTTTGGCCTGATTTGGCATCTTGCCATTACGGTAAAAAGGCCATGGAGTGGTACGCCGCCAACAACGCGCAGGTGGTTCCCAAGGACAAGAACCCTCCCAACACGCCAGAGCTCCGCCCAATTGAGAAATACTAGGCTATTGTCAAGCGAAACCTAAAGAAGCCCAAAAAAACTGCTAAGGACGAGCAGCAGTTCAAGGCAAACTGGCTTTCTGCGGCAAAGAAGTTGGACAAGGTGGCTGTACAAAATCTGATGGCAGGGGTTAAGCGTAAGGCCCGGTAATTCGAGCCTAACCGAATATTTTTCCTGAATTTTATACTAATTTAACTTGAAAAGGAAATTTAATTCGATTTTTTAAATAAACGATTTCACTGATTTACACGCGTTTTCCCTTGACCAAATTTTGAACGTATCACCCTTTAAGGGAATGTTTGAAGGAATGATTTCATTTGTATTTTGCAGCTCAAACTATAAGGGTATATACGGACGAAACTATTGGCTAAAAATTTGCCTCAGCCATAACCTCAAATTTTGATTTTCTTGCAGCCTCACCAGTGATGCTACGTGCGTTACTAAAATCAGTATTGGCTTGTTTTAAACTAATTAAAATATTTCTGAATTGAATAAATTTTTGAACTATCAACAGCTAAACGTTTGAATTCATTATGACGCGTCCCTAAATGGATGAAGATAAGCCATCTTTTGCTCATGAATTTTCAAGGTGAGTTCAAAACATCTGAAATCTATTTTCATGTATTGCTTGGTAAAATAAAAAGTTGTTTCTAATTCATAATCATTCACTGTTACAAACAATCAAATTAATGAAAGTCTATTTTGACTTTGAAAATAATCACCTACATGCTCTGATTATTTTAAACATATTATCCACATAATTCGCTACATCGTTTAAGTGTGCGATACAGTTCAGACAAATGAAGCATTTAATTTCACATTGAATAGAAATCTACGGGAGAGTTGCAAATTCTTAGCTATCATGAAAAGGTTTTTCAATAACAATGCAATTAAAAAAATATAATTATTTTCCAAATATCAATGCACTTGGCACCCTGAACTCCCAAAAAAATCAAAACACGAGCATCTCTGTATCGCTTTTCCACAGGGCGAATTTGTCGCTATTAGTACCGGAAAATCGCGTTTATCGTGCGCCTTTCTCAAAAATCGATTCTGTTCTTCCATGGTTTGAGGTTAGGGCTGAGGCCTCCTGCAAAAGTGGTGTTCGTGTAGAACTGTCAATATATCCTAATTCAGCAATTATTATAATTTTTGCCCCATTTACTAGGCATTAAAATAGTTCTTTTTTCGATTACAAATATTTTTAAAATAAAATGTTCAAAATCAAGGTAAGATTGATAAACTAGCATATTCAAAAATTATATTTTGGATTTTAAATAAAAATGGTTTCAAACATTAAATCTTTAAAGCGCAAAAGTAAGTTTTCCTGAAAAATTAAGTCTTTCTTTGTTTTTTTTATATATTTACTGTAGAATCCCGCTTATCCGAGCTCCGGTGCAAAGAACTTTCGCGTTTTTTCCGACCCACCATTTTTATACAAATACCATGTGAAGATGAGTTTGATTACTACAATACGGGTGAATAGATATAGGTGGATATAGCTATGCTATTTAATCGTCGTTTTCTATAAGTTAAAAGTCTTTACTTGCCGAATAACGCCGATTAATTATTTTTTAAAATATATTTTCTGAGCTAGACGATATTCAACCCAGAAAATGAGGATAGAGTTTTCTAAATGTTTCGTGAAACACATGTTTCAAGGTCTTTGAAGGTCGCCTTAGTGGATGAGCTCGATTTATTAAATAAGTTTTTCTCACCGGTACCTGTACCATCAAATATTGTCAATTCAAATATTGGAAAATTCTGTTGCTATCAGGCTATAAGTATTAAATCCTTAGAATTCATAAATATTAAAACACTTCAAATCAATATTCATCCATCACGAACGATACCTATGTACCACACAAGTTTAAAAACAAAGTATACCTATTAAAAACCACCTTTTTTTAATTTTCATTGTTGTTATTTTAACATCTTCTTCTTTTTGTTGATGTTTAGTAAATGATACAATAAAAAAATAACCTCTACTATTAAAGTTTTATTAAAACGTATCGTCCTAAACTATATTTGCGTTTTGAATGAATTTCATAACAAACAATCCATTAAATATCATTTTTACAACACAAGTCAACACGTTATGAACACTTACAATGGAATAGATCAGTCATATCTCGTCCGAAAACTGTTTATCCATATGTTGTTCCAAGGATTATGCACCCGATATTACGATTTCATGCTGCTAGTCACACTTCAAACGCAGAACACTTTTCATATCGTACTGAGTGAGCGTTTAATTAAAATGGTATCACTATTTTTGTTGTTGTTGTAGCTATCCATTTGCTCTGTTTTGAATAATAATAACAATAACTAAAGTCGCGGGGGCTCGCGATCCGCGGTAAACGGTGAATGGTAGGACCATCATCATATTTTCGTCATGGTTCGGCGAACGTCGCGAGGTCATCGTCATTGAAGAGCCAGAACCTGGAACCAGATCCATTCTGGTGTGGAAAATGGTAATTGACCCACGTGACGGGACACACGCGAAAGGATCTGCGGAACTCTCCGCTTTCAACAGGGTGCGTGTTATCTATCCTTTTGATATTTTGGAGGGTTACCAGAAATATACAATACATCAAAAGGAATATTACCTTTGATCCGTTTCATGCTCTTGACATTATATATGGCTTCACTCAAATTGACTAGTTTTTCATTTCAATCTGAAACAAAGTCAAAACGACTATAAAGAAAAAGCGACTTTTATCGAAACTTTAAAATAAACTATCACTCGAAATAAGTACGCACTACATCAGAATTGCGGCAAATTTTGCGAATAAAACATGCAATAAACGATCTTAAGATCATATTTTTATTGCTGAAAAATCACAGAAGCTTCGTTTTATGATTTTAAACAACTTTTGTCCAACAAAAAACTTTCTCGCTGGAAAAAATGTAGGTTTTTTTAAATTGCTTAATCACAGGGGTGCTTTCGCTTGTAGTTTTAACACACTTCAACCTGTCTGATAGCTATATTTTTATATATTTTTTGTTAAAATTGTTACACAAAGAACTGAGATATTTCAACACATTTTTTGGTATTGATTATAGTCTTTTTACCATAGATAAGAAAAAAAACCAATTTAGATAGCCGAAATGAAACATAAACCCCGGCTAAAGAAGGGGTTGGAAAACAATGAAAGCTATTAAAAAAATGTGGTTATATTCACTTTTCATATGAAATTAAATTTCCTGACAACCTGAAAAGCCATTGAATTTTTCTGATTTTTGAAAATATGTTTGATTTTGCCAGATTTTTACGAATGAGATGAAAAGGTTAGGAAGGAACAGGATTTAGTACCATTGCTGAAGTTAAAAAATAAAAATATGGTGGAATCAAAGCAATCAAAAGATTCCCTTTAATTCTTATTTAAAAAAGGGAATCTTTCTATTGCTTTGATTCAGCAGAATTATTCAACCAAGTAGGCTCACAACACATATTGAGGTCATCACTTTGAGTAAAATTTCCGTTACTTTTACGTAGCCCGATTTCGCCTGATTTTATTTCACCAGTTCCCTGATTTTTGAAGAGAAATGTTGGCAACCCTACTTACCAAAGCTCAAATTGATCTTTAAAAAATAAAACGAACACACACATATAAGATCTCAGTGAAACTTCATGTTTCTTTGAAGAGATCTAAATTCTACTTAAGACTAAGCGTACATCTTTCAAGAATATAATGGCTAGCATTTTACTAATGCTAACACCACCAACCCACAGAAAGAGTACTATGTTTGCAGTGACCAAGACTTGATCTCATGACCTCTGGCTTAGAAGACTTGAACGCTATCCACTAGGCCACGGTCGGCGGCAAAAGAAAGAGAGAGAAAAGATGAGAGCATTTCTATATGTGGCTGAATAGCCATAGATTTGGATTAAATTTTCTTAAGCTTAATAACTTTTTTCTCTTAGGTCGAATAATCTTACGGGTTACAATAGACTGGTGCAAAATCCCGATGATATTCAATCAACCATATTTGTAGAATTGTTAACGTATACACACATCAATGAGACCCATAATGGTGATTCATTGAGTTTTGCTAGAATAAAAAGTGTCAAAATGTCATACGAATTTGAGCATTTGTAAGACATCCCATAAAGTTGACCAAATCAATTATCAACATTCATTAAGACTCCAAGTAATTTTGAATACAGCAAAAAATAAGCTATAGAAGTTTTCCCTTTGTTTACTATTTCTCATTTTTTTTAAATAAGTATTAAACCAAATTGAATTCTAGATACTCTCTAAAGCATAGGTAATTATAAATTATAAAAATAAGTTTTTATAATGATAAGACGTGTTTGAAGAAAAACAATCCTTTTTAAATGTTTTGTTTGATTTGAAATTCGTTTCTTTGAAAGGGTGCCATGCGCTATTTTAAATTTTTAAAAACTTATCTTTTTCATCTTCATATTTCGTTATATTTTCAAATGAATATACCGAATTTCGAAGTAAAGTTTTCAATTTTTAAATAAATTTACGGAATTTCAAAGTCAAGGTTTTTTACATTTTTTAAACTAATTTTCATAAGTTTGTTCATGTATTTGAATTTTGAATTTGTGTGTTCGTGTGTTTGTGTGTTAACATTTCAATTTATTTTTCTTATAAAAGTTCATTATTCGTTATTATATTTTCAAAAATTCAGAACACTAAAGAGAATTTTTCAATCAAACCTTCAGTTGAAAATGAAGAAAATTAATGTATTTAGATGAATAATAATTATAAAAATAAGGGTTAATTTTTTACCTGAAGAGACATTTATTTTATAATTTTTTTTAATCTATGATTTTGAAATATATATATTTCAAATTATAAAACGACACTGCAAAGAACTTATTTTGTAGCAAACTTCTAGTTCAGAACAAGAAATGATGACTTACCGAAAATACCTTCGGTTTGAAACTTTTATTGGGATTCGTTTTAAATTTTTATTTTATTTATCAGTAAAATTTATTATTTTTTGAGTATGTGTGATACTCATAAGCAAGTAAAAGATGTAAGCAATTCATTTCCTTATTTATTTTTATATTTGGTATTGTTATTATTTCTGGATAAATTAGAATCTTGATAACCCCACCCCAAGGACGGGTCCTTCGCACGGGCCTGGTTTGAACATATGAATATGGGACTTAAATGAAATGAAAATAAGAAACCCAGTTCTTTTGCTATGAATATGTAAATATTTTAGACTCATGTTTAAGGAAAAATTGTAGGTATTTTAAAACTTTCTTTTTTATTCGTGATTCACTGAGGAAAAATTTAATCAGAAATCCAACAATTTCGAAACCGTAAGTTGATAGACCAGCTATAATATTTCTCGTGTAAAATTTTCAGTATAGTTATTTCAAAAGTATAAATAATCAAAAAAGATTGAATTTTGAAAGTCGGAAGTCGTGCTTCCTATGAACTCCACAAGCAACTGCGGTCGAGAAGACTTAGCCCTCGCACGAAGTATAATCTGTATATGACGCTCATTAGACCTGTTGTTCTCTACGGACACGAGACATGGATATTGCTCGAGGAGGACCTGCGTACACTCGGAGTATTCGAGCGACGAGTGTTAAGAACCATCTTTGGCGGCGTACAGGAGAACGGAGTGTGGAGGCGAAGGATGAACCACGAGCTCGCGTGACTCTACAGCGAACCCAGTATCCAGAAGGTGGTGAAGGCTGGTCGGATACGCTGGGCGGGATATGTTGCGAGAATGCCGGACGACTGTTCTGCAAAACAGGTGTTCGCTACGAATCCGGTAGGAACAAGACGAGCGGGGGCGCAACGAGCGAGGTGGTTAGACCAAGTGGAGCGTGATCTGGCGAACTTGGGGTGCCCGAGGAACTGGAGAACGGTTGCCATGGACCGAGTGAATTTAAGGAATTATGTTCGCCAAGTTATATCGTGAGACGGAATACTATGTAAATAAAAATAAATAATGAATTTTGAAAATTAAATTCTTAACATTTCACATGAATGTTGATCAAATGTAAAAAAATTATATACAAGAAATAAAAGGCAAATAAAACTCTCCATACATTCGATCAGGATCAACGATTTCTAAAAAAAATCGTTAAAATAGTGTTAACTAGGTCTTCCAACCTGCGACTTGGAATCTAGCTTCAAATTGTTGTTCATAAATTATTAAGAATTGCTTAGAAAAGGTGATCAGGATATGGCTGATGAATTTTTTTATTTTTTATTTTCTTTTTATTTATTTATTTTTTTTTTATTTGAATTCTGATTACAGAAAGTGTAGAAACATTTTTTTTTTGTTGGAAAGATTCATAATTCAACTCTGAAAACACTTTAATGCCATTGTAATATTTAAGAAATTTATGGTGTTGTATGACTACACATTTCGAAGTAGTGAAACTCAGAATTCATTAATCATAATTAAAAGTTCTGAACTTTGTATTCTTAATGAATAGGTTTATGATCAAGATTAAAATTGATAATGATTTTAAAATCACAATTTTGAACTCAGAATTATGAAGTTTAAATTCGTTGTGTAAAATTAAGTCTCAAAAACAAAAAGTGTGTAAACGCACAAACAATCAATATGGCAGATAGTCAAGACTCTTATTCAAAGTTCGGTATTTATTTTAAATCTTCATTGGAAATTTTGGATCAAAAAAATTGAAAATATATATTAATTGCATCACAACAACTTGGTAACCCGAAGCCCCAAAACCGGAAATGCCGGGACTCCAGAATTATGGAGCGCGTTGAAAAATTGATTAAACCGTTGCGTTGTAGTTGGCTCGCGTGCGCGAATATCCCCGCTTTTTTTTGGTGGGGATGCCCCGCGAAAGGATGGCACGGTACATACATATTCCGCGCGAAACATACGCCAAATATTTAGCCGGCAGCCAACTGCATCGGCCCCTCGCGATGGATGAATGTATTATTTGCATATTAATATTGTTCCTGGTTGTGTCCTGTTCTGATGTGTTGTGTTTGGACAGGAAGGGACCACGTTTTTCCACGTTTGTGTTAATTTTTTTTTCTCGCCATATTTCACCCTTTGGGGATCCGTGAATTAGTGGGGTAAGGTGGGGTACCATATTTCAGTTGTTTCGCTAATTTTATGCACAAATTAATTACATTGTAATTTAGTTGGCTCGCGAAACGTGTCTATCGCACAGCTTTTTGAGCCCCTCTTTGTTACTCGAGAAAGGGGGGATGATGCCTGTTTGATGGAAATTATGATTTCACATGAGATCATAATTAAATTCCAGTTGTTGCAGCCAATTACAAAAAGTATTGATTTTGAAACAACAGAAAGGTGTGATAAATTGTGATGAATATAAAGCTACTTATCATTTTGTTCACTGTCAATTTTAGAACAAAAAAGTTATAATGAGTCCAAATTGATTGATTCATATAGGAGTGGTAATCAGGTTGTATGAATCATGCATGGAGACAGTAATTTCTAGTTAATGCTTCTGGGCATTATATTAGAGAGCCACTTGTCGGGAATAACGAAGCGTTATCATGCGAGAAATGCTGCAGGAGAAAAGATGGTCCGTTTACAGCATAATCATTAAGAAATTAGCACGATTCCTTGAGCTCGTTTCTTTCGCTAGCAAAAGTAGGAGCAGTTAAAATTACCGCGACACTCACTCATCGTGGACCAAGTCCTAACTTGTCTCAATTCAGCTCGCAGATCGGGTGAGCCATTAGCATGCATCCATTCGACATCGCTTCGGCCTGACTTAACAACGACGCACATTTCGCGCAAAAGCATCGGCCGACCACTCCCTGATCGTGCCTGCCTCGGCCAGGCCTCAACTCACGCGCGATCATCAACCGAAGAAGAACGCAAATGCAACTGAATCATCCCATCAGACCATCTTTTGGGCACGAATGACGATGATGACGACGAAGACGAAGACGACGATGAGGTTAAGAACCTCTTCCAATGCGCGCACGCTCACGATCGGATCAGCTCCAGATCAACAAGTTTGTGTTGTGGATGCGTTCTTTTTTAATCGGTGGTGCCTACCCTCTTCATTTACTACTCATTTTTGGATGGACTTATTCTGATCAGCTTATTTTCATTGCTATTGTTGGTTGGTTCGGGCTAATTTCTTCCAGTTACCGGGTACAGTGTTGCCATTTTGTCTTTTTTATAAATATCAACCGTTGAAAGGAACGATTGCTACTACCATCAATCGTCTTAGAAAGTAACATGTCCACTCCAACTATGCTGGAAACCCTAACTATCCTTTATGTACCAACCGAGAAGTCCCTTATACGTTGGACACGTGTTACTACTGCTCTAAAACAGATCGTGAAAAATGCTTCTAGGTGTCTAGACCATAGGTCGGCAACCTGCGGCTCGCGAGCCGCATGCGGCTCTTTGGATGTATCACTGCGGCTCTTTAGCTCAATGTGTAAAAATTTTGAAAATCCTCGAAATTTTCTAGAGTAAACGGACGCAACATAAGTTTTCCTTCAGTTCAGATAATATTTTCCAGGATTAAAAAGGAAACCAAAAAACAACTATAGAACTAATTAATAGCAAACTGACAAGAAGTTTGCAACCAAGGTGAGATTTAGAAATCAAATAACGTTCTTCATAAAAGTCTGATATAGCATTTGGAAGCCTGGAGAAATTTTTCTTCAGTGGTATGGGAAGTTTTCCGTTGAAATAGTTATTTTGTTGTTCTGATTTAATCGGATAAAAACCGAGCATTTTTTAACCGTCAAATAAAATCCTCACTGTTGAGATTATGAAATGGAGTTTGTTTTTCTTGAATAGAATATTTTAAAAACAAATTTGCTTTACCACCGCTCTGATCAAATATGAATATCAGATGATGATTTTAATAATGCTTTGAAAACTGATAACAATTGTTATATGCATTATTATTTCTTTTTAAAACTTTTTGTTTAAAATTTTTCAAATATTGAATTCCCTCTCTCAAGGTTTCTTTTCAAATCCATGAAAGCATTTCACAAATTTTCAAAAATTCAAGTTCTTTGTTCTAATTTTAAGCATGAGTTCAAATGAACAACATTTTCAAGTTTGTTTAAAAATATTTTTGAGAAATACAGCGAAGCAAAACTAAATTTAGATGTCTATTATCAGGTAAGATTTAACCCTTCGTTTCATAAAGTAACAAATTTGCAACAATTAATGTATGAAAAAAGTCGGCCAAATTTAAAATATGGATTTGTGATTAGTATTCTTAGAACATGATATATTTGAGACTCAGGTTTAGACATTATTTTTAAGATTTCTTTGGTATAGAGAAGAAACAACTTGAAAGGGTTTACGATTTTGAACAGAATAGAGAATTTGAACTTAAATGTTCGTTATCGAAAAATATAATTTTTGAAACCTTTTTTTTTATTTTACCAGAAATCCAAAATAGAACTAGAAAGCTGAATTGGAATGCTTATAATTAAAAAAAAATAAAAGAAATTTTATAATTGTATAATCTGACTATATCTCGCGACCGATCGTTAAATTTTGTCAAATTTCATTTTTTTTTCATTCCGTTCAATGAGCATTCATGAATTAAAATTTGTTGGTTTATTTATTTTAAGGCCCGGAAATATTTATGTACTTGTAATGATAGTTTCATGCGCATAACAAACAAATGAACCTAAATGGCTTTTAACGAATTTTCAAACCAAAAAAAAAAAATTAGGCGTATTTGTAGAATTTGAAGAAGTGACAAATCCTCGTTTAGTTTTTTTTAAATTAATTTACCTCTTGTAGTATGCATTTTTATGATACAAAATTTTCAATGCATCTTTTTAATATTTCAGCAGAACACATCGAAAGTATATTTTTTTATATGGGAATAGGTGTTTGGAAAGAATTGCACCAAAGTTTGATGAATGATAAAAATGATAAAAAAAAATCTTTATGCAAAAATGTTATAAAACATTTCCGGTTCAATGATTCAAGGTGGATGTGAGTAGTCAACCAAGCTATGCTAAGCTAAGCTAAGTTTGAAATGATAAATTTTATCAGGTAACAATGGGAAATTTCCATAATTTAACGTTACTAAGCTGTACTCGTTTTGAAATGTTCAGAAGAAAGAAAATTGCTTACGTTTGCAAATAAAACAACGAAAATCTGTGGCGATGTGAAAAGGATAATGAAACTGAGTTCTTATCAGGATGCAATGTATTTTAGCGATCACCATTATTTGTAGTAAGGATAAAATGAAGTGCGGCTCCTTCACACTTGGAATTTCCTTAATTTGTGATTTTTGGCTCTTCTGTCTCAAAAGGTTGCCGACCGCTGGTCTAGACTGAAGGTTTAAATTAATGAATCCACTGTACCAAACGATGCTGGTAATATGACCATATAAAAACGCATCGGAAGTTAAATAGGGCTAAAAGTGTTAATTACTTACTTACTTAATGATCCCGCGCCGATCCTCCGGTGCATAGGGCCATGATAAAAGACCCCCACTTTTGACGATCCGGAGCCAGCTTCTTCACTTGGTCCCAGTCAAGACTCTCGTCGACAGTTCGGATTTCAGCGACTAGGCTTCGCCGCCACGAGTTTCTGGATCTGCCTCTTTACCGATATCCTTCTGGATTCCATTCATGCGTCTCTCTACAAATCTCGTTCTCATCTTATAACAACGTGTGCCCAATCCATCTCCACTTACATTCCTGAATCTCGATTTCTAGCGCCCTTTGATGACACCGGCGATGTTGTTCCTCATTTGAGATCCAGTTAAATGTGTTACAGACTGACAATTTTTAAATCCGACCTTCGACTCTACTAACGGCATATAACACAAAATTGGAATACCATCTAAGCGAGGGTCATTTTGGTACTTTGGTACCTCTAGAAAGTGATTAGAGTTTGTAGCAGCCAATTCCTTCCAGCATGTTGAAATGTTGAAAACATTGTTTATCTATCATTCGTTTTTGCTTGAGGTTACAATATATCTTAAGTTTCAAGTGTTACAGTTAATAACTTTACATCTTCATTTGTTGATTTAATTTACAGATTTTTTTTATATTTTTATCTACTTCTTAGATTGTTTATGTTTGGATATACTTCGTTTATATTTGAATCCTAAAACTAATGACTAGAATCTAAAACTAAACGACAAACAAAAGAACTAAATTAATTTTCCTAATATAAGGTATTTATAAGTTCATAAAGAGAGATATTACATTTAACACGGTGGTTAAGTTCAATTTTTCTAAATCTTTCTTCTAAAATTTCTTATTCAGCGATTTGGTGAACTCTCAACGTCGAGGTATTAAACGGTAGATTGAAAACCATTCAAAGGGTGCGGTTTTGAAATGTTTGTAATTTTTTTTTGTGAGTGAAAGCACAGGAATCCCATACCACTGATGCGTATTCGATTACCGGTAGTATTATTTGTTTATACGTCGCCAGTTTATTTTCTCTGGTAAGTCTGGACCGTCTTTTTATTAAAGGATATAGGCATCTAACTAAAACACAGCATTTGTTCAGTACGCTTTCAAAGTGTGATCGATAGATAAGTTTCTTGTCTATAGTTAAGCCTAAATATTTGACTTCAGGGGACCATTCGATTAGAGTATTATCCATTTTCACATAACAGCCTTGAGGTGGAGAGAGTTTTGAGGATTGGCGGTGGTGAGACATGATTGTTTGTGTTTTGGAGGAATTTATTTTAATTTTCCATTTATTCGCATAATCAACGAACACATCAAGGCATCGCTGCAGTTTATTGCATAGTTCGTGAGCAACTCGACCTTTGACAGCTATGGCAGTGTCATCCGCATACAAGCATAAAAAACCTTCGTTGAGGAGTGTAGGAATATCGGATGTGTACATGTTCTATAATGTGGGTCCGAGAAGGCTACCCTGAGGGACACCTGCAGATATACCAAAGCTATTCGAGTCAACTCTGTTTAAAGACACCTTGAAGTGTCTATTTTGGAGATAGTTGCGTATAATTTTTATCAGGTAGAGTGGGATATTGTAATTATAAAGTTTATGCACGAAACCCGCATGCCACACGTTATCAAATGCTTTTTCCACATCAAGAAGAGCCATAGCAGTTGATTTAGATACGTTTTTGTTTGCTTTTATCTTTTTAACAACACGTAGTAGTTGATGTGTGGTGGCATGTTCCTTACGGAAACAAAACTGCTCGGACAGTGTACTCTTAAGCTAAGATTTTCAAGAACGAGATTAAATATACCATCGTACCCTGGGGTTTTCATATTTTTCGTTCTTCTAATAGCAGTTGGAATCTCTTCGGGTGTGATTACTGCATTAGTCGGGACGGTGCAGTTCATTTGATCAAGGGTAGAGATAGTAGTAAATACTTGGTTTTCAAGGGGACTTAGCATATTTGCTTCCAGTTCATGTAAATTTACAAAATGTTTTCCAAGGGCATCAAACTTTTCCTTAGAGGTTACAAGCAAGGGCCCGATAGTTTTTAGGGGGGGGAATTTGTTTTGGATTTGATTTCAAGACTTTTGCTAGTTTCCAGAAGGGTTTTGATCTTGTGTCTAAATTATGGACTATATTATGGAAATTTTAATTTTTTAAACTATCCATTCTTGCAGATACTTGATGAGTTAAAGAGTTTGCTAGAGCCTTTTTGTTTAAATCACCAGAGCGTTGAAACTGACGATGGTAAATGTTACGCAATCTTATCATATACTTTGTATGGGTATCGATTTCTATATACTTACATTTCACTGGCACCCTTCGAATGAGAGTCTCGTCTGCTAATGTTATTGCTTGGGTTAGGCCATCCACAGCACGATCTATGTTTTCGGAGGAGTCTAGAACCGGTTGGTCCTCAATTCTGGAGTCCACTAGGCGGCGAAAAGCAATCCAGTTGACATTGCAGTAGTCCTTCCGTATCCAAGGAGTAGCAGCTTCGGTGATGGCATTCACTTCACTGACAACGGGGAAGTGATCTGATCCAAGTTCGTTGAGTGCACTCGGTTTGGAGATTGTCATGTTAGTGAGGAAGATGTCCAAGGTTGAAGGATTTCCTTTTGGAGAAAGAAACGTTGGGTCATCTGGATACTGG
>NC_073693.1:267716685-267736385 GCF_029784155.1 Uranotaenia lowii | reverse complement strand
CTAAAAATATTCGTTTTTTTTAATTGAAATTCAACATGCAATCGCTTTTTGACCTATTGTGAGCATTTAATTATGAAAATAAATTATTACTTTTCCGGTGTTTACCAATACATAAGAAAAAAAAATATTCATTTCTATTTTATCATTTGTTCTCCAACAAAGCAAAAAATAAAATTGATATTTTCAAATTTATTTCAGATTCCCAAAAGAAAAACCAAATATTCAATTCTCAATGTGAAAAATTAACCGCACAGATTTTTTTCAACAAAATAATGTGGAGCCATACCCTTGAGAAAGGCAATATCAAGTTAATAAGAGGCTTGTGGAATTATATGCATCCCTAAGCTGGCTAGCCGAGTCCTGTGGTATGAGTGGAAAGTCATCGCTTAAGCTACAACCACAAAAGGTAACGACATTCAGTCTGGAGGGAGTCTTGGTCATGGCCGAAAGTGGTACCGGGTGAACGGCGGGCTCGGCTAGTTTAGTGTAAAAAAAAATG
Source organism: Uranotaenia lowii (assembly GCF_029784155.1). Lineage (NCBI taxonomy): Eukaryota > Metazoa > Arthropoda > Insecta > Diptera > Culicidae > Uranotaenia > Uranotaenia lowii. The sequence goes on along the minus strand of NC_073693.1, from coordinate 267,735,886 downwards.
GGTAGTACTGAGTTCTACAGGTCTACATTTCAGAAGTGGGATTATTCACGTCGTAAGTATCGATAATGTTCCTGACTACATGCTGCGTTTCAAGGTACGTCTTTATAAGCAAAATTTAACACAACTGTTTGGGCAACCATTCCACTACAAACAAATCCTGTCCAAGATACAAGGAGGAACAAAACATCATCCGGATCCGCACCGACCAAGGCATCAGCCACTCCGAAGCTGCTAAAGAGTACAGAGCTCGTCTGAACACTCAATCAAGACTTCAAGCACGAATGGACAACGCCAAAAACACTTCACCCAACAACGTAACAACTGTTCAATCGCTAGAAAAAAAAATAGCCGAACTGGTCAAGATCAACTTGGAACTCCAGACCAAAATTGCCAATCTAGAAAACCGCAACAACCTAGGAAACGACGACTCCGATTCAACACTAACCGATACCAACAGCACAACATCTATGGACACTACCGACCACTCCACAAGTCTAACATCTACCCCAAAGCGCGGAAGAGGTGCTGATTCCCCCGAATCCATTTCACCGATCAACAAAAAGAAGCCCATACCCCGAACGGTCCAGAAACCAGAAATACCCGAATTCACCAGCCAGCCCAGACCCTCCGGTTCCATAGAAAAGGTATTCAGCTCCACCACCCCCCCATCTACACATCGGTAAGTTTATCCAATCTTCTTTCTTTTTCCACTGATGTTAAATTCTCAGTCCATCATATTCCACCATAAGTCATGGCCACAAATAGTTGCAATAGACCTACACACAAAAATACTACAGCCTTCGCCATTCAGTGGAACATCTTTGGCTTTAAAACACGTTTACCCGAAATTCAACTTTTAATCTCAAAATATTCGCCCATCATATTAGCATTTCAAGAAACTCTACTCCCACATACAACTACTCATCTAAATGCTATCAAACAATATCAGTTTCTTACCCACAACGTACCTTCAAACCCTTACTGCAGAGGCGTTTGCCTTGGAATAAAAAAATGGTTTTCCCTACACACCTATTAATATCGAATCAACCCTGAACGTAGCTTGTGTCCGTCTTGAAGCTCCAATTAAAATTTCAGTTGTCTCCGTTTACGCATCTCCTTCCCTCTCATTTCAAGACTTCGCTAAAGGAATGGATGACCTCATACTACAAATCCCTACTCCCATATTATTGTTAGGTGATTTCAACGCTCACTCTACAGAGTGGGGAAGTAGAATTACTGATCGAAAAGGCAGTTTCATCGAAAATTTTGCCCTCTCCAACTGTCTTAGCTTCCTCAATGATGGATCTCCCACGCGCCTATGTCCCCGCACCGGGAATACTTCAGCCATCGATCTTAGCGTTGTATCGTGGACCCTAGGACCAAAATTCAAGTGGGAAGCTCTCACTGATAACGGTGGTAGTGACCATTTTCCCATCATAGTTAATCTCGAACATCCTTCACCAATATCCTCTACCAGGCCCGCTGGCGATATCAAGAAGCCAACTGGCCAGAATTTCAAATCCATGTTGACGACCTTCTCTCTTTGAATCAGCCAAATTCTATACACAGCTTCAACGATATCCTCCTTGATGCTGGTCATAAATTCATACCCCGCACAAGCGGTACTCCTGGTAAATCCGCAGTCCCATGGTGGGGTCCCGAGGTTCGAGACGCCGTTAAAAGCAGAAGAAAGGCACTAAGAATTCTCAGGCGTCTTCCTCCAGATCACCCAGAAAAGCAAAACGCACTTATTGCTTTTCAAAAAGCCAGATCTTTCGCAAGATCTACTATTCGTTCTGCTAAAAATGAATGTTGGGCTAAATTTACAGAAGAGATCCACCCTAATACACCTTCCAAAGTGCTTTTGAGTAAAATAAAAACCCTAAATGGGGAACATAGGAAAAATCAGTTTCACGTACTCCTAAACCAACAATTCACCAACGACCCCTCTCTCCTTGCCGAAGCCTTCAGTTTACACTTCTCCTCAAACACTACCATTCAGTCCATCCCCACCGACCCTATCCAAACCCAATCACCCATTTTCCACCCATCACTCTCTTGTCCTTCCTCTAACCCAATCCTCTGCCCATACAATTCAGACCTCTCCCCTCAAGAACTCTTCTCTGCCCTCAACAAAGTTAAAGGACATTCTTCCGGGCTTGACGACATCGGATTTCCCTTCCTCAAAAACCTGTCCCTTTCTGCTAAAACGACTCTTTTGGAAATAATCAATAAAATATGGAACGAAGGGTCTATTCCCGATATCTGGAAGCGAGGTCTTGTAATACCTATTCCAAAGCCACACAAAGACTCAAATAACATTGATAATTATCGCCCCATAACCCTTCTGGATTGTTCTGGAAAAATTATGGAAAGAATAGTCAACCATCGCTTGAGCACAATTCTCGATCAAAACTCGCTCTTAGACAACCGACAGTTCGCTTTTCGACCTGGTCGTTCACTGATGACTACTTCTGCAAGCTTGAATCAATCCTAGATGACGCCTTAAACCGCAGCCAACATATAGAGCTTTTATCACTTGACTTAACTAAAGCATTTGATAGCGTTGACCCTACCACAATCCTACGCATCTTACGCGACTGGGGAATCGAAGGTCAACTTTTCCAATACATTCATAGCTTCCTCTCGAACCGTTCTATTCAAGTCCTTGTTAATTCTACTCTTTCCAGTCCAAAATCAGTAACAACCGGGGTCCCACAAGGGTCCGTTATCTCCCCCACACTTTTTCTGATAGCCATCAACTCCATATTCAAAGTAATTCCTGATAACATTAAAATACTCGTTTATGCCGACGATATTTTGCTGATCTCGATCTCCCCTTTTGCCCGTCTCACGCGTAAAAGGTTGCAAAGTGCGGTTGACTTGGTTGCAAGCTGGGCTCCCACGGTGGGTTTCCAGTTCTCACCCGGTAAATCTAAACTGCTACACCTAGGTCCTAACAGAAAAAAGCTGACTAAGCTTCCTCCCTTAAAAATGAATAACCAAATCATTCCTCTGGTTCACTCTACCAGACTATTGGGTGTCTGGATCGATGACCGTCTAAATTTTAAAACCCACCTTAACCAGATTAGGAAAAACGCTATCAACAAAATTAACATTCTAAGTATCCTTAGCAAAACCCCCAGCCTTGCCAACCGCGATTCCCTACTTCGATTCCTACATGGATGGTTACTCCCATCGACTCTTTATGGCCTAGGCTTTGTGAGCAGATGTGGTCCCTTTCTCCACCAGAAAATTGAACCTCTGTACAACAGATGCATCCGAATAATTGGCTCCGCATTTGTCACCAGTCCAATTGTCTCAATTATGGCAGAAAGTGGACAGAGTCCATTTAAATACCTTATTGCCAAATTACTAACTTCCAAATCACTACGTTGGCTCGCGATCGGCGGTAATGAGGACTCCCCTCTAATATCCCGCACTAACACTTTACTTCAAGAGATAACTAATTCTTCTCTTCCAAACATCTGTCAGAGAAGAACTACTCCCTTCAGATACTGGACTGAAAAAGTTCCTCGGATTGACTTTTCTCTGTCACTCAAAATAAAAGCGGGCCAACATCCTCTTACTGTGCTGCCATATTACCACAGTCTAATCAACGAAAAATATTCGTCCAACTTCCACATCTTCACCGACGGCTCCAAAACTGCCGACGGCAGAGTTGGGTGCGGGATTACTGATCCTATGACCGAACGTAGTATTGGTCTGTCATCACAATGCTCCGTTTTCAGTGCCGAAGCATATGCCATATTAAACGCTTTATTAAACCTTCCAAATCTATCAATTACTCCAGTTATCTTTTCAGACTCTGCCAGCGTGTTGAAAGCCGTTCAAGCTGGGAACATCAAGCACCCCTGGATCTCATCAATAGCCCACGAAGCCTTGAACAGGAATGCTACTCTCGTTTGGATACCAGGACACGCGGGCATTCCCGGCAATGAGTCCGCCGACCGTCTCGCCTCCACCGGTACAAGTCTAGATCCGCTACCAACCCCCATACCACAACAAGATGCCTATCGTAACATCTGCAACTGGCTGTCCCATGCCTGGGAAGATAACTGGGTAAGCAATCGAACAGCTAAACTACGAGAGGTCAAAAACAGCTCACTTAAATGGACCGATCGTATCAATCCTGTAGAAAGGATAGCGCTCACTCGGCTTCGTATAGGCCACACCCGAATAACTCATTCTTATCTTCTCAATAGAGAGGACCCTCCTACCTGCCCCGCCTGTAACTGTCCTCTAACAGTAAAGCACATCCTAGTGAACTGTCAAGTATTTGATATGCAAAGAGCTCTTTGCGGTTTGGCCGACAGTTTGCGTCAAATCCTGTCAAATTGCCCTGATGAGGAGAAGAAAGTAGTTACCTTCCTTAAGAACACCAAACTCCTATCCCAAATTTAGTCTTGTTGTTTAATTATCCGGACTAGATTACCGTTTTCCGAATTTGTTTCCCAAAGATTCGGTCATGAATGCCGTTGAACAATTTGTTTCCCTTATATCCGGAATTGAATGCCATCAGGACAGTAAGCCACTTATAGCCGGACCTACGTACCGCTAGAAAACAATCTGTTTCCTGACACATCTGGACTTGATTGCCGATGAAACAATTTGTTCCACCCCAGAGCCGGACATGCGTGCCGTCACCGGAAACAATTAGAATTTACAACAAGAAACGATCCTTGACCTTGTACAACAGTATATGTAATTTTAAGACTACCGTAATTTTGTATAATAAACTTAATAAACGACAGGAAAAGGGAAGAATGCCACGACGTGGTAAATTCCTGGCAAAAAAAAAAAAAAAAAAAAGCAAAATTTAACAATCATGTCCGAAACGCGTTTGACTTTTACATCTCCTACCTAAGCTTGTGTGTATGCATAGATTCGTCCTATTCGCCGAGAGAGTTAGGCTGATGTCATGCTGAAGCAACTAGCAACGCGACCTACAACGCAACGTTCACACGACTAACCAGCTCTCATTTGATCTCCATGGAAATCGCGCAGACCTGTCATACTGGTCGCTTTGTGTAGCGCGACCAATCTGATGCCAATGTGTTTAGTAGCGCGACTAGTAGGAAATCCAATAGGAACATTGTTTTTTCTCGATTTGAAGCAGTGATTCCGGGTTTTAAGCACAATAGTACGAAGATCTGTCCGAACTTGTGATAATAAACTAAAAACTATCTTAATCGGCGAGAAAATTTTCATGAATTCTTAGTTCCCGCAAAAAAAAACAAGGAATTTTGTCGGTTCAAATTTCGGCATTCTTGCAATCCGGGTCGTGATTTGATGAGTTTTCGATGGCTCCGGAAAGAAAGGAGACGATTCAAAGTATTATCAGATGTAGAGAAGTGATGATTTGTAGGGAATTTCAAAGTGACAGGTCGCGCCAGCATGACATACCAATGCAATGCAACGCAATCTTATTGGAACGTTGCGTTGCGTTGCGTTGCTAGTTGTTTCAGCATGACATCAGCCTTATACTAAATATCACCACTACTCACGAATTAGCCTAATTCCATATGGGTGTGATGACTGCCTCTACTGCTCATTTACGTATCGTAAAAATAACTCGTTAAAAGGTTTCCGTTGTATATATTCATGTGTGTGAGTGAGCGAGTGTCAGATTTGGTTGATATGGGCGCCCATGAATGTGATGATTATGAGAGAGATTGAAGAGAGAGGTGCTATGTGTACGTTCACAATGTGTTGTTCAAATAAAAATGTTTCAGCTAAAGGACTGCTATCCACTGTTCTAGTATGGGTGCTTCAAAAAAGTAACCGTTTTAAGGCAATAGTTTGAGGCGTCATTTGCTAAACGTATTCTGTGGAAGCTAAAGCCACGCTCGGGTTTGGAAACGTCTGATTAAGTGATTTAGTGAAGCTGTTGTAAAAAGTTACTAGAGATTGAAGGTGTACCACCGTAAGTTGCTTGAATTGTAATGCTTGAACATAAAAGTTAATTTCATTCTGGCAATTTGTTCTAGATCGCTCTGTCAATCCTGCTCGTCTCGGGTTTCAAGTTATTTGGTGCTTTACGAAACCAACCGTAAGTCAAAGAATAAAAATTTGATGAAAACATAAGCGTTAAAATTAATGACAGTTTGTCATTTTTTTTAGTCAATTCCGGCTAAAACTCGTTGTGTCGTGAAAATTAGTTCTCTGAGGAAAAAAGCCTTAATTCCAAAATATATCCCATCATCTGGTGTTTTGAAGTGAATTGGTGGACAGTGAAACAAACGTAAGTTGTGAAACAAAAAAAAAATGTCTGAGCTGCTGTTTACATTATTATTTCGGTAATTTTAGTTGGAACAGTCATCGTACCACTACTGCTAAAGAGTGTTCGTGAATTTCTAAAACACCTCTCCAAACAGCGATGAATTCGACGATTCGGAGTCGCGGAGCTGGCCGAGGAGGCGCCCGCCCTCTGAGACCCACCAGGGAACCGGATATGGGTCTTGCAATGCGCGCTAATGAAGTCGAAGTGGTAATATCAGAGTTTGATCCTGACAATATTCGAGGCCAAACTGCCGAGGAGTGGCTGACCGAACTGGATTCCATGGCTGAGATTTTCGGCTGGGATCCCAGACGAACTCTGCTATATGCCTGCATGCGGCTCAAGGGGCCAGCCAAATTTTGGTACGATGGATACAAACAGGAGCTTCGGACTTGGGACATCTTTAAAGACAAATTTCTAGAAAATTTTCCAACTGTGATAGATACGGCTGGTATCCATCGGAAGCTACTGAATCTAAAACGCAGACCGGACCAATCAGTTGAATCATACTTTCACGAAACAGTGGCGATGGGTCGAAAAATAAAACTGTCTGATGACCTCATTAAGCAATATTTGATAAACGGACTTCCATACGCTTCGACACGAGCAGTCATGGCACAGGATCCTGCCGTGACACTGCCGCAGTTTCTGGCTGCATTGATAAGAGTCGAACGCGCTGCCAAGGACAACATCAGGAAAAGAGACATCGAAGAAAACGGACGAGTAGGCCACACCAGAACTCCAGCCAAGAGATTCGCCGACGGTCAGTCACGTAACGATACAGCGCGAGCTAGCACATCTTATTCCCAAACTCCTCAAAGACAAACACCAAACAAGACCACCCCCGAGTCTAGTTCGTCCAAAATAGCCTATACGACACCAACAAGTCAGAAAAGGCAATGTTTCATCTGCCGATCTGAAGACCACCTCGCGAGAAGATGTCCTCAAAAAAAGGATTTTCGCACTCCGGTGGTACCGAACCGCGCCACCATGTAAACAACGTGGTTTACTCGAAGGTCATCAAAGGGTTTCCAGTACACGCCTTCATCGACTTCGGAAGCGACCGCACGATTATAGGGGAATCAGTGGCAAAGCGACTTTATTTGGTTTACGAAGAGGACTCGTCCGTTCTTGAAAGGTTTTGCAGGGGGAGAATGTAGGACAGTAGGTGTTGCTACAGAGGCAATACTCATGGATGGTTTCACTAATATCATAAAAATACTGATAGTGCCAGATGGCATGATGAAGTATGAGTTATTGCTGGGAGACGACTTTTTTTGTAAAGAAGGTGTGTCGGTGTTAAAAACTATGGATTCGATCACCATAAAGTATAACGAACCAGCAGTTTTGACTGTTCAAGCAGAAATAAACAAGGTAAAGAAACCGTTGAGTTTGAATGATTTGGTAGTAGAACCAACGGTCTCGTCTGAATTGACGGAAAAAACTAGTTGAGCTCGTTAATAAATATCGCAACTGCTTTGCCGTAGACTTGAGTGAAATAGGTTTCACCGATATTGAAACCCTACGCATCGTATTGAAGGAGGACAAAATAGTCAGGCATGTCCCCTACAGGGTGGCATACGGCAAAAGAAAGTTTCTTCGAGACGAGATTGCTGCCCTACTAAAGCACGATATTATTGAGGAGTCATCATCGGAGTTTGCGAGTCCAGTTGTGATTGTCCCGAAACGTACAGGAGAGTACAGAATGTGCGTCGACTATCGTATGCTCAATTCTATAATTCAAAGAGAATACTTCCCCACCAACAGAATTGAAGAAGAAATCAACAATCTTAGCGGAAAGAGAGTATTTATGCTACTGGACATGATGAACGGATATTTACAAATAGGCGTAGCTGAAGATTCTCGAAAATACACTGCTTTCGTTACTCCTGATGGGCAATATCAGTTCAAACGTGCCCCATTTGGACTTTGTAACTCAGTGAGTGTTTTCGGAAGGACGATTAGTAAAATTGTTCAACCCTTGAGAGAGAAAGGAGTCTCATTTTACATGGACGATGTTGTCATTGCTGCCGAAACGGAGATGCGAGCGTTGGAGCTGCTAGAACTTTTCCTGGTAGAGGTGTCAAAGTCAGGTATGACCTTGAAGGTAAATAAGTGTGAATTTTTCAAAAAGTCCATCATATATTTGGGACACGTAGTCTCTGAGGGTTGCGTCACGCCCGGTGTACAAAAATCGGAGGCCGTTGATAAGTTTCCTGTGCCACAGGATGCACGAAACGTTCGTCAATTTTTAGGTTTGACGGGTTACTTCAGACGCTTTGTCCAGAATTATGGACAGATAGCAGCTCCACTCACAAGACTCACTGGTAAGGTACCTTTTGTTTGGGGAGAAGTCGAGCAAAAAGCTTTTGAACAGCTCAAACTTGCTCTAACTCGACGACCTGTACTGGCCCTTTACGATCCTGCTCTCAAGCATGAAGTTCACTGCGATGCGAGTAGTTTTGGACTTGCCGGTATCCTTATTCAAGTTAATCAAAAGGACCAATCACAACCTGTAATGTACTTTAGTAGAGCAACGACCGAAGTTGAATCACGCTATCATAGTTATGAGTTGGAAGCGTTAGCAGTTGTTGAAAGTTTAAAAAAGTTCCGTTACTATCTACTAAATAAGCATTTTTATGTTTATACTGATTGCCGTTCGCTCGCCTTAACAAAATCAAAAACTGAACTAAACCATAGAATTGCACGGTGGTGGTTGTATACGTTGCAATTTTCATTTGAACTCAAATTCCGATCCGGACGTCAAATGGATCACGTCGACAGCCTCAGCAGAAACGCCATACAACACATCCACGAGCCTGAGGATGTCATGTCTGTAAGCATTGATAATTTCGATTGGGTTGCTGCTCTCCAACTGCAAGATGCCAAGGTCAGCAATATTAGGAAAATGCTGGAAGGATTGATCAAGGCTGAAAAGGATATAATTCAGAATTATCAAATGGTAAGTGGGCGCTTATTCCGCATAACTACGAGTGGGTTGAAATTTGTCGTTCCAAAGGGAGTACGTTTTTACGTAGTCAAGTCTCTACACGACGATATGGGGCACCCCCGGTGTTGACAAAACTATAGAATTGGTTACTCAAGATTTTTGGTTTGAGCACATGAGCGCATTCATTAAAAAATATGTGAATTGTTGTATTGAATGCGCAGCCAATAAGCGAGGGTTAGATGAGACTCGATTTCAGATCCATACTCATTCGAAAAATCCTATTCCCTTTTGGGTTATCCATGCTGATTACTGTGGCCCCTTCCCCAAGAGCAAAAGGCAAAACACACAGGTTCTCGGCATTATCGACGCGTTTACTCGGTTCGTAATTCTAAGGCCAACACGAAGCTGCAGCACTGTAGGGATAATAGCAGTTCTAAAAGAAATCTCACAATACTTTGGAGTTCCGAAAATACTTGTCACCGACCGAGGAACAGCTTTCACTTCAAAAGCTTTCGATGAGTTTTGTAGTGACAACGATATAAAACATTCATTGACAGCAGCGAAAACCCCCAGGGGGAATGGCCAAATTGAGCGATGCTTTCAGTACGTTACAACTGCTCTAAAATGTCTTTCAACTGATAGAGACGAGCGCGACTGGGACTTATCATTGCCAGCGGTTCAGTGGGCCATGAATACAATGAGGAATCGCACCACTGGAGAGAGTCCCCAGGTTGTACTCTTAGGCTACCGGCCAAGGAACGTGCTTAAAAATAAACTACTACACGCCCTACGTGACGAGACTTACCCAGACACGGAAATTGAAGCACTACCGAACATTCGTCAAAAGGCTCTGAAAAAAATGACTCGCAGTGCAGAGCGACAAGCAGAGCGGCACAACGTTACACATAAGTCACCTTTAACTTACAGAGTAGGCGATTTGGTTCTGCTGCGGTTCGAACCACCGGCGGACGGCGGGTCCAGAAAGCTGATGCCCCGATATCGAGGACCCTATGTTGTTGACAAAGTGCTTGGAGCCGACCGGTACGTCATCAAGGACACTCCTGCCACGCAAGTAACTCAAAAACCCTTCGAGTCTGTATACGCGGCAGACAAAATGAAGCTGTGGGGTAAGCCACCCGAAGACGAGTTTCCCGATGTTGATTATGATGAGGACGGCACCGAAGATCAAGAGTGCAACGTTGCGATTGATTGAACTAAAATAATAAATAAACTTATAAACCTTTCTTGAAATAAACTTACCTTATCGATACTATGTTAAAAACGGTTCTTTTAATGTTCTCTGTTTACTGTTGAAATCCATACAAAAATCGTTCTTCTTACAGAGTCAAATGATGTTTCGCTCCTGTTAAAGCTCAGTCCACAAATTTTCCTTCGTTTTGGAGAAAGTCAGAAGTGATTTTCTGAAACCCAGATCCACAAGCAGCTGATGTGTACGAAAAGTTGTTTTGTTTTGATTCTCGATTCTTGCTCTGCTCGTATTTACGTTCATAGTAGGCGTAAAGAGATGAATGGAGAGAGCACGTTCACAGAATAATTATGGTTACTGGCGGTGACACATAGAGGGAACTGTTTCCATGAATAGGGGCACGAGGGTTAAAACGTTGTTGTCGTCGTCGTTACGTTTTTTATCTACACGGAAAATAATAAAAAGGTAAAATTTACCGAGATAGCCAAGGTAAACGATCGTGAAAGCCAAAAAGGTAGCTTCTACCTCTTCGAGGTGAAACTCACCTCACAGCGAGGTGAAATTTACCTGAATCGAGGTTTGAAAAAAGGTAAAATTCACCGAGGAAAAAGGTGAATCCAAAAAAGGTAAATCTTACCTCGTAGCGAGGTGAAGTTCACCTGAATTGAGCTGAATAAAAAAATATTATTCACCAAGAAAAAAAGGTAAAACCAAATAAGGTAAAACTTACCTCGTAGCGAGGTGAAGTTGACCTGGATTGAGCTAAACAAAACGGTACAATTCTTCTCGAAAAAAAGTGATTATTCGCCGAACCCGTTTATTGAGGTTAAGCTGTTTTGTCATTCAGGAACAAGTTTTGCTTTGTGCATAATATGTGAAAATCGGAATAGAATGGTAAGTGTTTTCTTAGATATCATTTAGTTGTGCTGGTTCTCGTCATAATACATTGTTTTTGTTTCAGATCGACCCATAGAGCTTATAGGTGTATTCCACGTCATCCTCCAGCCGGAAAAGCCGAACCTGACCGGATTAGCCGAACAGAGGAGGTCATGAATGTACGCAACGCAGGAGTATTCAGCTCGGCAGGCTCGGAAGAACGCGAAGCCGAATTACCAGTCCCTATTTATCTCCAATAAATATAATTTTTGATAGAATTTTGTATTTTTTTAATTCTTATTGAAGAAACCAATCAAACCAACCAGCATTTACCTTTTAAATCAGTAAATGGAAAAAACGGTATTATTTACTATTTTGCTAGGTGAATGCGAAATAGGTAAAATATACCTTTTTGCTAGGTGAATTGAAAAAGGTATAATTTACCTTTTTGCTAGGTGAATGAAAAAAAGGTAAAATTTACCTAGAAAGAGGGGTGGAAAAAATTCACCTCGCAAAAAGGTAAATTTTACCTTTTTTTTTATTTTCCGTGTACCAATATTAAAACATTGATTCCGGATTTCTTTGCAATGGTTCTTTGAGAGTTGCAAGAAGTAATGTCATACAGTAAAGGTTTTTTGTCAATAACAGCGCATCTCTTACCGTCGGAAGGTATTGATGGAATGGCATATATAGCATCATGGTAACGGTTCTTTGAGAGTTACCCGACAAGTTGTATTGCAGATTTCGGTAGTGGTCCTTTGTGAATTACCGAGTATTTCGAATATAAGTATACATACGGTCTCAAAGAATATGAACTTTAGAATGAAAATCAAATGTATGGAACAATAATAGAATAGTTGAAATAAAATCATCTCCGAGACGGAGATAAGCAGGATGGCCGAATGTGGAGCCATACCCTTGAGAAAGGCAATATCAAGTTAATAAGAGGCTTGTGGAATTATATGCATCCCTAAGCTGGCTAGCCGAGTCCTGTGGTATGAGTGGAAAGTCATCGCTTAAGCTACAACCACAAAAGGTAACGACATTCAGTCTGGAGGGAGTCTTGGTCATGGCCGAAAGTGGTACCGGGTGAACGGCGGGCTCGGCTAGTTTAGTGTAAAAAAATGGGTAGTACTGAGTTCTACAGGTCTACAATAAGTAGAACAAAACATGACAAAATAAAGCACTAGACTCAGACTCAACATGAGCTGAGGCAAAAATTTTATGTTAGTATAGTATTGAACATGGAGTTATCGGTTTTCAAATGTTATCTTTACGAAAACGAAGTGAAGCATGGAAATTTGAAACTAACTGCATCTTATTTGGTCAGTTACGATCTCTCTTCACTTTAAAAAATAAAAAAAAATCTCAAATTAAAGAATATTAAAATATATATATATATAAAAATGGATTTCTGTCTGTCTGTCTGTCTGTTCCCTATATACACGAAAACTACTGAAACCGATTTGCGTGAAAGTTGACAGGTGGAGATATTGGAGGCAGTGGAAGGTTCCTATTATGGTCTGAGACCCCTCCCTTTCTCTCGAAGGAGGGGAGGGGCCTCCCAAATATAAGACAATTTTTTGCATAACTCGAAAACCAATCAAGCAAATGGTATCAAATTTGGCATGGGAGGATATTTGGGTACGACGAATGTTTTCTAAGAATATTTGGTGCCCGTCCCTTTTTCCAGTGAGGAGATAGGAGAGAGGGAGGGGGCCTACCTTACAATTTTTTACATAACTTTGTATTGTTATATTGTATTGTATTGTATTGTAAGCTAATGGAACCAAATTTGGCATTGGAGGGTTGAGGAATACGAGGAATGGTTCTATGATTATTTCAGACCCCTTCCTCCTTTCAGTGAAGGTACAGGAAGGAAGAAGGGGGCTTTCATACCTTTTTAATTGCATAACTTAAAAACTATTTGATCAAATGAAAACCAAATTTGGCTTGGAAGTTTATTTGGGTTCGATAAATAGTTCTATGAATATTTGCTACCCTTTCCTTCTTCCAGTGAGGAGATAGAAAGTGGGAGGGGGGGGGGGGGTCTCCTTTACAATTTTCTGCATAATTGGATAGTTAATCAAGCAAATGGAACTCAAATGTGGTGTGGGAAGGTATTTGATTACGAGAAATGTTTCTATGATATTTTGAGAACCCTCCGTTCTTCAAGTTGTGAAATCTTAAGGGAGAAAGGTGCTTTCATACAATTCTTACATCACTTGGGAATTTACCCAGCAAAAGAAACGAAATTTGGTTTGTAACAAAGGGAACCACAAATATGACATGGGAACAATCTAACAATCGAGCAAATTGATCAGAATTGGGCATGGGAATGTATCTGAATACACGAAATTTTTTGATCTTGATCCCCTTCTTCTAGGTAGGGGATGAAAGGCAGCAAGAGGGGCTACAATACTAACTTTATGGCACAACGTGACAGCTAATAAAGCAAAAAAAACCAAATTTGGCATGGGTGCGTATTCGAGTACAAGAAATGTTTTTTCGGTGGTTTAGCACCCCTCTCTTCATTCAGTGGAACGATATTATGGGAAGAGGGTCACTCATACATTTTTTTAAATTTTGATAACTAATCGAGAAAATGGAACCAAATTTTGCATGGGAGCATATTTGTGTATTTACGGGTAAAGTTGCACCGATGGTTTGAGACCCCCTTCTCCTGCCAGAGGGGAGATATAAAGTGGGGAGAGGATCACCTATTCTTTGAATAGCTCGAGAGCTAATCGAGAATGACGCCATTTATGATAAAGAATCGTATTGGTATACAAGAAGTGTTTTTTCTGATGTTATGAGACTCCATTCCTTCCATTAGGGTTAAAGGAATGATGGAGGGGGTCACTCTCACAATTTGTATAATAATTCGAGAACGAATAGGTAGAATGAGTGTCCAATGATGTTATTGTGTTATAGAAAATTAATCTAGGATAGATTGAGACCTTCTCTACAAATAGAGAGACAGCGATGATTCCATATATAAAAAACGAATTTGGCATAAGCTATAAACTTATGAAGCAAAAAAGTCCAGAGTCATAAAAAGGATTGAAACACGGATTTAAAAAAAATTAATAAAGATTTCAAATAAAAAAGGTTGCAATTTTATTCTGAAAAAAAAACATTTTAATGATATTGAAAGTGAATTTAGAATTTTGTGCAAATAAATGAAAAGTTAAATATATAGGAATCACAAATTTCAATAATTTTTGGAAGGTGTAGCAAAGCACACCGGGTCAGCCAGTAATTAAATAAAATAGGAATTACCTTGGTAAACATTGCGTATTTTTTCGTAGATAAGTATTCTATTTGTCCTTTCCAAATTATTTTTTGCTAGCAATGTATTTGTGAATCACAACAAAGCTCTTTAAAAAACAGATCTTTGTACCTTTAATCAAAACCGATATTTTTCGTTGTCAAGTATTTACAATCATATTGAAAAATTTTCGATGTGTTTCGATCACCGACTATATGCTTTGTTCTTTTTACGTTTCAATTTATTTCTATTTTTCAATCATCTTCAGATACTAATTTCTATTCCGTTATCTATCCGCATGGGGCCACAGAAATAGATTTTTTTATTTGATCATTGAACATGTAACAAACTTGCAAAGCAAAATGATTTTTCGCAACTCTGAAAGTTACTTCAGACATCACAAAAAAAAAGAAATATTAACTACAGAAAAAAATATTTTCCTGTTCTATGAGCTGGAGCCTGGATTGGCTGAATAACAAAAGCAATGGATTCAAACAAGTAGTTTGAAGAGGAGAAAAAAGGATTGAAGATAAACTCAAAAATATAATAAAAGTGAACCATCAAGTTTCAGAGAGCTTCTCAACGAGAATATTCTATTTCTGTGGCCCCATGCAGATAGATAGGGGAATAGAAATTAGTATCTGAAGATGATTGAAAAGTAATAGTAAATCGAAACGTAAAAGAACAAAGCATATAAGTCATTTATTTCACCGAACAATATCAACAAAAAATCCTTAAACATATTGAAAATTATTTTTTAATCTCTTGTTTGAACAATTACACATGTGCTTCGTAATGTTTGAAGAAGAAAATTCAAGGCTCATTTAAAAATATAAGATTCTCATAAAAAATATGCAAATTGTGTAGTTATTTTTGTGACAATACAAACTAAAAGCTCTTTAGAGAAAAGAGTGTTCCATCATGTCTAAGTAAATTTTTGATACAACCCTGCTCATTCCGGATGACGTTCAAACAGCTGATTTTTGCGGTCTGTTGTTGTTTACAGTCCAACTCGAAACTCTGTGCACTGTTAAGAACAAAAAACTTAGCCTAGCGGGGTCAAGGGGTCTTAAACAACTTTTTTTTTAAGATTCGCGAAAATTTTTGCTCAAAATTATTCCTAAAAACTTCAAATTTTCCATTTTTAAGCAAGGGTGGGTGTTCCTTATTTGTCAAGTGTGCTTAATGTGTGCTTACTGTTTGATTTTGACTTTTTGAGACGTTATTTATCGACTTAACAAAACTACAAAAAATGACAATGTTCCGTTACACCTAAACTTTTAATTATACACTAGATTTCTAACTCCTGAAATTTTTAGTAACTACCGGTTTGTTTCAGAATTTGTCCAAATTGAAAGGGATTCTTACCATTTTCTTAAAAAACACAGTTTTAGAAATGGAAGATATAAGCTGAACTTTTCAATCGATTTTTTGAAAATTTTTGTCGGATCGATTATCACAATGATTTTTGTGATTGGACAGTTATAATTTTGAATTTTTTTTTTTCAAGTAAATACTAAAAAAATGCTATGTCCATAATTAGGAACACTTTTTCAGTGTGTTCGTAATGTTTGGACATAGTCAAAGTGTTCCAAACTATTTTGAAGTTGAAGCGTTGTTTTTGATAAATATAATTGACGTAAAATACATTAAATAAATGATTGACGTTGTTAAAACTTATTTTATTATTACTTTATTTTAAACTAACTGTAAAATAAATAATGTGTATTTTAAAGCAATATCTAATGTCGAAAATAAATTTTTGCAAATTTCTACAGAACTCTGTTTAAGAAACCCGATGAAGCTTCACAGTTTAGTGAAACTATGGCTATAATTGAATTAAAGTAAGCTTTTAATAAAAGGCATGTATCTATTCCAAAAGAAAAACTAATCCATATTCATGACTTGATGGAAATGAGCATTACAAGAACGTGCAAAGAAAATCCTTGTTCAAAAATTCAAAAGAACCTATTTGAATCATTGAATCACATGTCTTTTACTATACAATAAAATCGTTTTCTCGAAAAGTGTAGGATATTTCTTCATAAAAATAACTCCAATGTATAGAGAACAGATGTCTCCTCATGAGTATTTAGAACTTTTTAACACATATATTAGCTGAGAACTGCATATTTATATTATCGATCTCTCAATAATTGAAAAACAACAAACTTCTTGGAGTCCAAACCAGAAAAATCTATATTTTTCCCATGTATTTTAAAGCCGATAATAGTCCAAAGCTTCTCAATTCATCCTCGAATTGAAGACCAATGTGAAAAACCTACACGCGATAGAAAAGCTTTTAAAGGTAATTCTTTTATCGAAGAAAATATCTAATCACCTATTTTTATTAATTGATCATTGAATATGCAACAAACTTGCAAGGCAAATGATTTTTTGCAGCTCTGAAAGTTACATCAGACACCAAAGAAAAACTACAGAATTACATAAGCAATGGATTCAAACAAGTAGCTTGAAGAGGAAAAAAATGATTAAAGATAGACTCAAAAATATAAGAAAAGTAAACCATCAAGTTTCAGAGAGCTTCTCAACGAGAACAGAATTAAAATGGAAAAGTGAAAAAGTGTCTGAAAAAAATATGTTGTAAACTTGCTTGTATCCATTACTTTAAATTTTCTACTTATTTAAGTATAATAAATGTTAAATGAAAAAAATTGTTGAAAAAACAAAGTTTCATCTCTCGAAATTGAAAAATTAAAAGTTTGATTTTTTATCTACTACTATCTTCGAAACTGACATGAACGAACAGTTGTAGTATTTTAATAGGCAAGTTTTCTCTGGTCGTATTCCAAAAAATATTATGAAAGTTATGTGAAAAAGGTATATTATAAGAATTGTCTGATTAAATCAATAAGAAAGATAATCATATGCAGAGCTAGGAACAAATATAGGGTACGCTGTTACACTTTTCCTTTACAAGCCCATAATTAGAAAAACATATGTTTACAATTAGGAACAATTGGTGCCAAATTAGGAACATCGTCAAAACAATGAAAAACACATTAGTTTTCGAAAATTAAAACTTAAAATGATTTTTTCAAACTTCAACCGAGTGCCTCAAAGAACCTGGAACTTAGTTTCCTAAAAATTGTATATCTTACAATTGAAGATTTATCTTACTCTTATCAAATCTTATCACCCCTGACAAAATAGAGCTCAATTAGGCACACTTGCCCTACGGCATATGAAAATTTCTTTGGAAATATATTAAAATAACAAACATTATTATGAAAAAGATTTTTGAACAATAACTTTGCCCAAAAACTAGAAATTTCTTAGAAAATTTCAAAATTATCAATTTAAACTTTGTAGTACCGTAATCTGGGGTAATATTGACCACTTTTTTCAATGTTTTTCGATTATTTTTCCTGTAAAGGGGAATTTAGCATGTTTCAAATTTTTAAAACCAGTACTGGATTCCTATGAACGTAAACAAAGTTGCAAAAGTTTATTAGACTACTTCAAGTTTGATTTAAAAATCGATTCCGTCTCTGTTTAGAATTTGATGCTTTGGGGTAACATTCATCTATTTTAACGGTTTTAACGAGTTTTCTTTATCATACAAAACACCCTCATAATATTTACAAATGCTAGTTTATCAATTTGACCGTGCTTTTAAATGTTTTTTTAAACATTCCTTATCGAAAAAGTACAATTATGGTGCATACACTTAATGGCGAAAATTAAAATAATTGCTAAATTTGTTGAGATACAAAATAAAAATGAAATTTATTATTAAAAAAAATGAAATTTATTATAGAAATTTAAATTATATTCCTCAAGGCCCTTCCACTATTTCCGTTTTCATTTTTACTTCAAGTTTAACCATTTGATAGGGTTCTTAGCTATTTGTCCAATACGGGCTTACTCTTAAAAATATCTTTATTTTTTAAATATCACAAATTTATCAATAAATGACTATAAAAATGGGACTGAAACTTTACAAATGCAAAGAAAAAAAGAAGTTCATTGAAATTCAACAACCTATTTGCTTCTAAATGCTTTTTGGTTTCATCAAAAGAAAAGAAAAAAAATTTCAAATACAAACCAATTTTGGCTCATTTGATATTTGATCAATAGGCTTTCAAACGTAGAAAACAGTTTTCAAAAATTGAAACTGTAGACTGAGTTATTGATGATAATGTGTAAAAATTTATTGTTGGGCAAAGTTACCCCGGTGATCAAAGTTACCCCGTTTTACGGTATCATCCATTAAAATAATTGGCAACACTGAGGACAATTAACAAAAATCTATATATATAAAAAGCAATTTCTGTATGTATGTTTGTTTGTTTGTTTGTTTGTTTGTTTGTTTGTTTGTTTGTCCTCTATAGACTCAGCCGTCTTTAGAGCTAGAGGTCTGAAATTTGGCATGGATGCTCATTAGGACCAGGAATGATGAAAAATGTTTTCAGATTTTCGGATGACCTCTTCTGAAGGGGGTCGTCCATACAAGTCAAATATCGTTTTCGCGATATTGACGTTACTTTTCGTTGGATCGAGTTGAAAATTTGCACAATGTTTTGAAAGACGGGCAATTGATTTCAGATGTCAAATTTTATGTAAGGGGTCAGA
>NC_073693.1:266520596-266732196 GCF_029784155.1 Uranotaenia lowii | reverse complement strand
ACAGTTTAGTTCTTTTTTTAGTTAGCCTTATGTTGATTTTCTTGTTTCTCTTTTTTATTAAACAATCATAGTAATATGATAACTGTCCATAAGGTTCAATATTTAATCAAGAAACTCGAACAGTTTCTGTGTTATATTATTACATTAAATAAGCTGTTCAGCTCATAACAGGACTGATAAGCATCTAACGGTAACTTAAAATTTGTAACTAATGCCATATTCGTTTTCATCTGGTGGAAAGATGGTTGTGCACCAACTGCTGTCATCTTCATATAAAAAAAAAACGTTTTGACAGCACTTGGTGCACTACCTGTGCACCACCAGGATGAGCACGAATATGGAATAATTCAATTAGCATATTAAAGTAGAACATATTTTGATACCAGCAATATAATGAACCTTATCTCAAAAACCATCATAAAATTAAGCATTTAATAAAATAAACAGAGCTCATTACGCAGGACTGCATCGATTTAACTGACGTTCTAGATGATTGGATATTTTCAAAAGTATCACGAAACTCTTACAAACTGTATTTGTCGTCCCTGAAAAGGACGGTTTGGTTGAGAGTAGAGACGATTCCAGTTTAAGCCTTCTTTTCGGTCCTTCTTGGGCAGCAGAACGGCTTGGATGTTGGGCAAAACACCTCCCTGAGCGATGGTGACGCCCGAGAGCAGTTTGTTCAACTCCTCGTCATTGCGGATGGCCAGCTGAAGATGACGCGGGATGATACGGGTCTTCTTGTTGTCACGAGCGGCGTTTCCTGCCAATTCCA
This sequence comes from Uranotaenia lowii, assembly GCF_029784155.1. NCBI lineage: Eukaryota > Metazoa > Arthropoda > Insecta > Diptera > Culicidae > Uranotaenia > Uranotaenia lowii. The sequence goes on along the minus strand of NC_073693.1, from coordinate 266,731,421 downwards.
GCACTTCAGCTGCCAGATATTCCATGACAGCGGCCAGATAGACGGGAGCTCCAGCTCCGACACGTTCTGCGTAGTTGCCCCCTTGCGGAGCAGACGATGGATACGACCAACTGGGAACTGAAGTCCGGCACGAGATGATCGGGGACTTTGCCTTTCCCTTGACTTTTCCTCCTTTGCCGCGGCCAGACATTTTGATGAGTTGAGTTTAGAGTAGCTTTACACAAACGAAACGACGAATGTAGAATGTTGGCAATCCAGAGAGGGTCGGTGCTTATATACCCTTGGCAACCCTCAGCTCATGCAGGTATGTCTATGGCGAACATGAAGCATAAAGCAAAGGAGGCAATATGCTACCCTCGATGCAGCAGAAATAGGGTGAACAGAAACATAATAATGTAGGGGAAAACGACGGAATCGAAGATAGCAAAAACACGTTCCGGGTGAGTTTTGCCTGTTTAAAAGCAGCTGCAACCCAAGTCGGAATCATCAGTTTCGTTTCGATTCTTACCCAAACAACTCAACAATGGCACCGAAAAACCAGCGGAAAGGCCGCCAAGAAGTCCGGCAAGGCCCAGAAGAACATCGCCAAGGGAGACAAGAAGAAGAGGAAGGTCCGCAGGAAGGAATCCTATGCTATCTACATCTTCAAAGTGTTGAAGCAAGTCCACCCTGATACCGGAATCTCGTCCAAGGCCATGAGCATCATGAACAGCTTCGTCAACGATATCTTCGAACGTATCGCTGCTGAATCCTCTCGGCTGGCTCACTACAACAAGCGCTCGACCATCACATCCCGCGAAATCCAGACTGCCGTCCGTCTGCTGCTTCCGGGAGAGTTGGCCAAGCACGCCGTCTCTGAAGGAACCAAGGCTGTCACCAAGTACACCAGCTCCAAGTAAATTGGCTTTACCGTGAATGATTTCCAAACGGCCCTTTTCAGGGCCACTACATAGTTTGTCAAGAGTCACGTCTCTTTTTGTCGTCACGTTTAGATCTATCAGTCTAACATCCATTACTTTGAAAATAATCAAGAAAATTTTGTTACGGAAAAGCGTTACCAAGTGGTGGAAGAAATAAGAATCTGATTCCCCGCATACAGTTTTTCAGGTGAAAGCGATTTACATACATTACTATCAATAGTGAATTATACCATGTTTTCCTTTCATATCATAGGAGCAAAATGTACCATTTCATGCTAACCTAATACCTTATTCAGCAAATGATTTCAAAATGCTCTGAGAGGTCGTGCATCGTTATGTAGTTTGGCAACATTAAGCTTGACGGTTTACATTAAAGGTAATTGCTGAATCCTTTTTTCCGTTTGTAAGAACATTGAAATTCATGTCCAGTAATAAGTCGTGTATGAATTGTGTTTTCAAACTCAATTTTATAATCACAATAGCACCAATTCTTGAATTCGTGTTAGTACCTTTTTGAACACGTTGGCTTGGACTTCTTTTAATTAAACCAAAATCTCTAAAGAATGTTTATAGCCGTTATAAATGTTGAATAGAATATTTTTAGTAGTATTAGTTCTAATGGCATTTCGGTGAACGTTATGACGAAAATTCTTATAGAAAGAACTAAAGATTGAATTTAAACGACGGACAGATAAAGCAAAAAAAAAATTCTTGAAGGTGTTGAAATTGTGTGCATACCCTTCGGTTTTATATGTTTCAGTGATTGAAATCCTCAACCATTTTCTCATCAGAGGCATTCAAAATACACACTTTGAGGCCTCGTATAGTAATACAGGAGACGATACATATACATTCATTCAAACCTCCCCCCATGAGGAGGATCTGCTCCGAGAGACACTATCCGTTTGCTGCTCAGAACGAACTCTCTCAACGTTCGGTCGCTACATGATGCATGAAGTAGACGAGGGACACATACTCATTTACGTTATTGAATTTGATGGACTCAACCTCGCCGCAAAGGTTGAGGCAACAACGACAACAACCGAACTTATTGCATTGCATAGGCCCGCAACGTATGGAGCAAGGAGAGGGGAGGAAAAGAAACGAAAAAACTAGCTGCCTGCGTGCGGTTGCTGTGCAATAATAGCAATAGCAGAAAAACCTCGGGTATTCGATCCAGGCACAAACGAGGAGACTCGGGTTTGCTCTGCCTTTTGAATTCGGTTCCCTCAAGAATGTAACAGGAGATGAGTGAGAGCCATTCGTTTAGTTTTTTGGATTCGCTGCCTCGAATGTATATTGCTTCTTGAAGGCGGGCCATGTGAGAGCGTATGCATCATCGGTTTTGTCGTTTTCGCTGCCTCAAAGCAACCTTTGCTTCCGAGTAAAGCGTTGAGCGAGAGATGGTTGATCAATTCATGCTCAGCAAAATTCAATCACTGATATGTTTTCTAATAATTTTCAATGGACGATAATTGGCATGATGAATTTGAACGATTACTTTTGGGGTTCCAAAATGTGCCAGATAGTTTTCAAAACATGATCATTATAACAAAATGAACTTCAACGACTACCTTTTGGGTTTTCAAATATTCCAGATGGTTTCCAAAGAACGATGAACATTGCAACTCCTGTATGCCATAGGTAACATGGCCAAACGCCAACATGAATTTTACCAAGCCGCCATCTTACTTTCAAACTAATTGAAAGTTTTGCTGTTTTCCACCTTAAATTGAATTGAAGGATCATTTTGCTAACCCAGCGTGGTGTGATAAGTCTGCTCGAGCATAAGTAGTCTATTAACAACAAAATATCAATTTAATAATATTTGATGTTGAACATATACTAAAATTGGAACAATACAGAGAAGGTTTGCTTAGCTACTCTTCCTGTTTCGCGTTTTATAATCAAGAAAATTCAAGTTGATCTCCTCCAAAACACTTCTTGTGGCCCTGAAAAGGGCCGTTTTGATAGCATTTAATTGATGGCATGATTTAACCTCCAAAACCGTACAGAGTGCGTCCCTGGCGTTTCAAGGCATAGACGACGTCCATGGCAGTGACGGTCTTCCGCTTGGCGTGTTCAGTATAGGTAACAGCGTCACGGATCACGTTTTCCAGGAACACCTTCAGAACACCACGAGTTTCCTCGTAGATCAAACCGGAGATACGCTTGACTCCTCCACGACGAGCCAGACGACGAATAGCGGGCTTGGTGATTCCCTGGATGTTATCACGCAAAACCTTGCGATGACGCTTGGCGCCACCCTTTCCTAGACCTTTTCCTCCTTTGCCGCGGCCAGTCATTGTTGAAGATTTGTGTTAGGTTGTTTTACGAACGGTTGAAACGAAACTGATGCTTAACGGACTATGAGGGTCCTGCTTTTATACGATTTTCCGAGGGTAGACTTTCTGGCATTCCGTTATGCTGCTGCTTCGCTTGAAGAGCATAATGTTGCCTGGGTTAAGGGGAAGTTTCCCTTCCATGCAAGAGCATAGCATCTGACGTTTAGGCAGGAACATGTTCCTCGAGCAGAGGTATAAATATGTCCGCTCTTAACCGTTGAGGGTTATTCTGAAATCATCGTTTCTCGTGATCATTTCTCAAAAATAATTCAACCACCATGGCTCGTACCAAGCAAACCGCTCGTAAGTCCACCGGAGGAAAGGCTCCTCGCAAACAGCTGGCCACTAAGGCTGCTCGTAAGAGTGCTCCAGCCACCGGAGGAGTCAAGAAGCCTCATCGTTATCGGCCAGGAACCGTTGCTCTGCGTGAGATCCGTCGTTACCAGAAATCCACCGAGCTGCTGATCCGCAAGTTGCCCTTCCAGCGTCTGGTTCGTGAAATCGCTCAGGATTTCAAGACCGATCTGCGTTTCCAGAGCTCGGCCGTCATGGCTCTGCAGGAAGCTAGCGAGGCCTATCTGGTTGGACTGTTCGAGGACACTAATCTGTGTGCCATCCATGCCAAGCGTGTCACCATCATGCCGAAAGACATCCAGCTGGCTCGTCGTATTCGTGGAGAACGTGCTTAAATTTTCTTCTTTGGTTCAACAAACAAACGGCCCTTTTCAGGGCCACCAAATTTTTCTCTAAGAGTGAGTAATGAATTTTTAGCCGACTTATTTTCTTAGAATATTTCACATGCATCAATTTAACCGAATAATTCAAATGGTTAATTTTGAAGGCAAATTTCTAAGTAGTGGTCAATATGATACAGTCTCACCGTTCAGTTTTGCGGTGTTAAGATAATAAGGGTAAAGGCTCAAAATCGACCCAACTTTCTTTTTTGAAACATTGGTATCTTTGATAGTTACTGTCTTTTTTTTGCCTTCTTCATAATCAAATATCCGTTTGTAGATCATGATTATGACCAAGTGGATATGAACTGTTACAATATGCTGGACCGACCATGAGGGCCTTTAAAAGTTGTAACGTTACGTTTTCAAATTTCAAATTTATTATTGCAATGATTTTATTGTAGATTCAAGATCCAAGAAACAATTAAAAAAATGTATGTATTCAACTACTTTAATATACAAAATGTGTATATCAGTGCTTAAATTCCACCGTAGAAGTTTTGACGCTGCATTTTAACAGTTCGAAGGCAAGCCAACAAACCGTTGAGCACTATTCCGATTCGAAGCGTCGCTATTTGAAAATCAAAATGGCGATGAATGTGGCGTCCCTGTTCAAAACTCGATAAGGTCGAATTGTCGCACCAGCCATGTGATTATCATACAAAATTACTAACTATTTTCATGAATAGCTGTTTGACTCTGAAATTTCGCTTTGTTATAATTTTGCTAAAAACTTATATAAATATGGACTTAAAAATTAACACTCGATCGTTCGTTTTTTATCGGAAGAAGTATTTCGGGATTCGCGCTCGATCTTGCCAATTTTCAGAACGATGTCTGATTGATTCAGCATTTATGTATTTCATCTATGGCAGTTTGTATACATGACTAAAATGAATCGTTGATACAGGCCTATGAATTTTGATTTAGAAATATGCCACCAACAGAGAAATTTTTGTTAAAATACACGGAATTCTCAAAGAAGGATCTCTTCTAAAAACTATTCAAGAATATTTTCAAAATAATGGATGTTAGACTGATAGGTCAACTCGCGACAAAAAAAGAGACATGACTCTTGATAAAATATGTAGTGGCCCTGAAAAGGGCCGGTTGAAAACGGTTTTGCCAATTTACTTGGAGCTGGTGTACTTGGTGACAGCCTTGGTTCCTTCAGAGACGGCGTGCTTGGCCAACTCTCCCGGAAGCAGCAGACGGACGGCAGTCTGGATTTCGCGGGATGTGATGGTCGAGCGCTTGTTGTAGTGAGCCAGCCGAGAGGATTCAGCAGCGATACGTTCGAAGATATCGTTGACGAAGCTGTTCATGATGCTCATGGCCTTGGACGAGATTCCGGTATCAGGGTGGACTTGCTTCAACACTTTGAAGATGTAGATAGCATAGGATTCCTTCCTGCGGACCTTCCTCTTCTTCTTGTCTCCCTTGGCAATGTTCTTCTGGGCCTTGCCGGACTTCTTGGCGGCCTTTCCGCTGGTTTTCGGTGCCATTGTAGTAGAGTTGTTTGGGTTGGATTCGAAACGAAACTGATGATTCCGACTTGGGTTGCAGCTGCTTTTAAACAGGCAAAACTCACCCGAAACTTGTTTTTGCTATCTTCGATTCCGTCATTTTCCCCTACATTATTATGTTTCTTTTCACCCTATTTATGCTGCGTCAAGGGTAAACATATTGCCTCCTTTGCTTTATGCTTCATGTTCGCCATAGGCATACCTGCATGAGCTCAGGATTGCCAAGGGTATATAAGCATCGATCCTCTTTGGATTTTCAACACTCTACATTCATCAGCTCGTTCGTGTAAAGCTACTCTAAACTCAACTCATCAAAATGTCTGGCCGCGGCAAAGGAGGAAAAGTCAAGGGAAAGGCAAAGTCCCGATCATCTCGTGCCGGACTTCAGTTCCCAGTTGGTCGTATCCATCGTCTGCTCCGCAAGGGCAACTACGCAGAACGTGTCGGAGCTGGAGCTCCCGTCTATCTGGCCGCTGTCATGGAATATCTGGCAGCTGAAGTGCTGGAATTGGCAGGAAACGCCGCTCGTGACAACAAGAAGACCCGTATCATCCCGCGTCATCTTCAGCTGGCCATCCGCAATGACGAGGAGTTGAACAAACTGCTCTCGGGCGTCACCATCGCTCAGGGAGGTGTTTTGCCCAACATCCAAGCCGTTCTGCTGCCCAAGAAGACCGAAAAGAAGGCTTAAACTGGAATCGTCTCTACTCTCAACCAAACCGTCCTTTTCAGGACGACAAATACAGTTTGTAAGAGTTTCGTGATACTTTTGAAAATATCCAATCATCTAGAACGTCAGTTAAATCGATGCAGTCCTGCGTAATGAGCTCTGTTTATTTTATTAAATGCTTAATTTTATGATCGTATTTGAGATAAGGTTCATTATATTATTGGCATCACAATATGTTCTACTTGAATATGCTTATTGAATAAGTTGCAAATAAATTATTTAAAAATTTAAGTAACCGTTAGATGCTTATCAGTTATTTAATAAGCTGATCAACATATTTAATGCAATAATGTAACACAGGAACAGTTCAAGTTTCTTGATTGCATCTTGAGCCTTGTGGAACGATATCATTTTACTCTGATTTTTCAATAAAAAAGAGAAACAAGAAATAATTAAAAAATTATACAAAAGGCGTTTATAGCAAAATCAACATGAGGCATACTGGAAAAAGAGCTTAACTATTACGAAGCGATATCCCAGAGCTGAATCAGCTGTTTACGGCCCTTTTTTCTATGTTGTATGGAAGTTATGTCATGTCATGTCAAACTTTGAGCAGTGATGCCGCCTGCGTCGTCATTTTGCTTTTCAAATTGCGACGCTTTCAATCGCAATAACGGTTAACGGTTAGCTTTTTAACTACTACGAAAGAATTTGAGCACTGATAGGCCTTTCAGGCCCGACCAGACATTTTGGGCGAAGTTATACTGAATGGTACTACCATGTCATGCACCAGCAATATTTGATTTCATTCGGATTGGAGCAAATCTAACATCAAAACGTTCATCTGACTATTTGAGCATGTCTAGTTATTATTAAAAATAATTTGAGTGCAAGATGGCGACATTTGTTCATTCTTCCATGTCACACACAGGCAAGGCAATATGCATCGTCCTTTGGAAACCATTTGGACATATTTTTAAACCAAAAGGTTATCGTTTGAGTTCATCATGCTGTAATTATCATCCTTTCGAAATCAATCTGGCACATTTTTAAACCCAAAAGGATGTCATTCGATTCATTATTCAGTCTTATTACTCATAACGAAAATCATTAATTGAATCGTTTATTTACAATTACATCGTTGAAAAATAAAAGTAACAAATGTAACGTTACAGCTTTGAAAGACTAGTTCGTAATGATGTAATGATACAACACCGAAAATTGGATCTATTAATAAATGTGTCTCGGTAGAGTTTGAAGCTTTTCTGAGCTATTACATGTCATCTCTTTGATCTTTCGCATTGAAAGTTTCCTCTTATGGGGCGAACCACGCATGGCCTAATTCTATCTGTAACTACCATTAAAAATTCACACCTGACTCTTAAAAAGAAAATTTGGTGGCCCTGAAAAGGGCCGTTTGTTTGTTGAACCAAGATTGAAGAATATTTAAGCACGTTCTCCACGGATACGACGAGCCAGCTGGATGTCCTTTGGCATGATCGTGACACGCTTGGCATGGATGGCACACAGATTGGTGTCCTCGAACAGTCCAACCAGATAGGCCTCACTAGCTTCCTGCAGAGCCATGACGGCTGAGCTCTGGAAACGCAGGTCGGTCTTGAAATCCTGAGCGATTTCACGAACCAGACGCTGGAAGGGCAACTTGCGGATCAGCAGCTCGGTGGATTTCTGGTAACGACGGATCTCACGCAGAGCAACGGTTCCTGGCCGATAACGATGAGGCTTCTTGACTCCTCCGGTGGCTGGAGCACTCTTACGAGCAGCCTTAGTGGCCAGCTGTTTGCGAGGAGCTTTTCCTCCGGTGGACTTACGAGCTGTTTGCTTGGTACGAGCCATGGTGGTTGAATTGTTTTTGAGAAATGATCAAGAGAAACGATGAATTCAGAATAACCCTCAATGGTTAAGAGCGGACATATTTATACCTCTGCTCGAGGAACATGTTCCCGCCTTAACACCAGATGCTATGATTTTTTTCAGGGAAGGGAAACTTCCCCTTAACCCAGGCAACATTATGCTCTTCAAGCGAAGCAGCAGCATAACGGAATGCTCGAAAGTCTACCCTCGGAAAATCGTATAAAAGCAGGACCCTCATAGTCCGTTAAGCATCAGTTTTGTTTCAACCGTTCGTAAAACAACTTAACACAGAACTTCAACAATGACTGGCCGCGGCAAGGGAGGAAAAGGTCTAGGAAAGGGTGGCGCCAAGCGTCATCGCAAGGTTTTGCGTGATAACATCCAGGGAATCACCAAGCCCGCTATCCGTCGTTTGGCTCGTCGTGGAGGAGTCAAGCGTATCTCCGGTTTGATCTACGAGGAAACTCGTGGTGTTCTGAAGGTGTTCCTGGAAAACGTGATCCGTGACGCTGTTACCTATACTGAACACGCCAAGCGGAAGACCGTCACTGCCATGGACGTCGTCTATGCCTTGAAACGCCAGGGACGCACTCTGTACGGATTCGGAGGTTAAATCATGCCATCAATGAAATGCTATCAAAACGGCCCTTTTCAGGGCCACAACAAGTTTATGGAGGAGATCAACTTGAGTTTTTTATTGTTCAACGCAAAAAAGGAAGAGTAGCTTATTGAATCTTATCGGTTTTGAACCAATTTCAGTAAATGATCAGCATCATTTTATGAATATTTTACTGTAAATAGATCATTCAGGGCCAATCAGACTTTTTGAGCGAAGTTATACTGAACTGTACAACGATGCCATGCACCAGCAATATTTTATTTTAATAAATCGATTCGGATCAAAGCAATTCTTCCAACGAAATGTCCATACTTTCTATTTCAGCGTGCCTAATTATAAGTGAAAAAAATTTGAATGCAAGATAGTGGCTAGGTAACATTTATGCTGGCGTTTTTTCATGCTTGCTATGTATCACAGGTATTGCAAAATGCATCGTCCTTTGGAAACCATCTGGACATATTTTTAAACCAACAAGTTATCGTTTGAATTCATTTTGTCATAATAATCATCTCTCCGAGATCAATCTGGCACATTTTTAAACCCAAAAGGTAGCCGTTCAATTCATGATGTATCTTCATTTGAAAATTACCAAATACCCAATACAAACCGAATGGTATAAGCACAATATTCTAATCCTTCGGAAAGGACAGCGTAGAAGCGACCAAAAGGTGACGATAAGATAGTTTGTTATAAACTGGACTGACAAACTCGACGAGTAAATCGGTTAGTAGGTTCATGAAATTGGTGCAAATGTTCAGCGTCCAGGAATCAAACTCATCGTACTTAATGACTCAGTATAGCCTCGAAGATGTTCGGTGGACTTGATTGAATAGCAACGAGTGAGATCGTAAGGTTCTTGATGGCACTCTAAACAAGATCATACCCAGCAAGTGTGGTGACTGGACTTCTCCGTTCAATACTTCAGCGACAAATGTTGCCTGTTGAATACTTCGACGGCGTTTCGGTGTATAAAAACCCAAAATCTTGCAACGTTTAGAATAAGCGGGAAGATACTCAGGATGGTGCCATGGCAGATAAGGTGAATTAAAAAAAAATGCTTTTGTATGCGCTCAACTCGTAAGGTCCAGCACAGCTGGTAGATTTCTAAGATCCAATCGCAGCATGTTCTGTTATGGACCGGACGAGTGCAGCTCAAAAACAAAATCAAGATAATGAAAAATTTCATTTAAAAAACTCTTGTAAGATATGACTGGTAGTCCTGAAAAGGACCGATTCTGTTGGTTAAGTCGAATTCGTCAATAAAGAGACAATTTACTTCTTGGCAGCAGCCTTCTTAGCCACAGTCTTCTTGGCAACAGGCTTCTTGGGGGTCTTTGGCTTCTTGGCAGCGGCCTTTGGCTTGGCAGCGGCCTTCTTGGGGGCAGCAGCCTTCTTCACGGTGCCGGCTTTCTTGGCAGTCTTGGCCGTGGCAGCCTTGGCCTTCTTTTCAGTGGCGGCCTTTGGCTTCTTAGCGGCAGCGGCTTTCGGTTTCTTGGCGCCAGCGGCCTTTGGCTTCTTGGCCACGGTCTTCTTCTCACCAGCGGCCTTCTTTGGCTTCTTAGCGGCGACCTTCTTCTTCTTCTCGCCAGCTGGCTTCTTATCCTCAGCCTTGATCTTGAACGATCCGGAAGCTCCGGTGCCCTTGGGTTGGGTGAACTTGCCCTTCTCGACACCACTCTTCAGGGCCTTCTTGATGAAGGGCGACAGCTTGGCCACATCACACTTGTAGTTGGCAGCGATGTACTTCTTGATGGCCTGCAGCGAAGATCCCTTGCGTTCTTTCAGGGTCTTGATGGCGGCAACCACCATGTCGTTGACTGGCGGGTGAGTGGATGGCTTCTTGGGCTTCTGATCTCCCTTCGGGGCCTTTGGCTTCTTGGTGGCCTTGGCAGGAGAGGCAGCTGGAGCCGCGGCAGCAACTTCGGTTTCAGTCATTTGGTTTTGGTTTGATAGAATACGAGGAAAAGTTTATGAATGAAGCCAATGACAGCACAGAGCAGTCCGTTACATTTGATGTCCGTGTTAGTGACAGGCGGCAGGTATTGTTAATTTATTTGAAGGAGATGGTTTTACAATTTAAAAAAAGCTTTTTTAAAAGTTCGTTTTACTCGATATTTTGATTTAAAAGTATTTGATTTTCGTAACATCCATCAAAGTAAACTCAATATTCTATCACAAAATCCATTTGAACTTACTGAATGTTTACAGAGACACGGTAAATTTTGACGTTTTATATCAAGGTTTAGCGTTTAAATATAAAACTGTATCTCAAAGAGTCAATTTTCACTATTGAAACAATCAATATTGTTATGAAGTATTGCTCAAATTAAGAAGCGGTGAGTTGAGTTGATGGATCATACAAATATTCCTTATAATTATTAGTATTATCCATATTTAAAGACCATTTTGCAAGAGCTTATCAGGGAACTGTTTCATGTATTTAGTGTTTGGGTTGATAGTTAGTTTAACAGTTAAAGAAAAATTACTTGTTAGTAAATTTTAATCACTGGAGTAACACACATGCATTGGAATGATTAGATATAAAAGCTGTTTTGTAAAAAATCTACAATGCCGTAGCTTGGTTTAGAAAGAATTCAATGAAAAACATCTCAAAATTCTTCAGTCCAGTCTCCAATATGGAAAATATGATGCCAACTTATTCAGCTGAAATATTTCAATATTGAGCTGGATGAAACCTTAATGATATGAATGCTTCAAGCAAAATTTCCATTGGTAATCTATATATATAAAAAGTAATTTCCGTTTGTTTGTTCGTTTGTATGTTTGTCTTCAATAGGCTCAGCTGCCTTAAGAGCTAGAGAGCTAAAATTTGGCATGGGTACTCATTAGGGCCAGGAATGATGAAAAATGTTTTTAGATTTTCGGATGACCCCTTTTGAAGGCGGTCGTCCATACAACAACGGTTTTATTCCCCCGAACCAAAAGTCATGGCACCCATTTTTAGAACCGACTTTCGTTTCCGTTTGTTTCGTTGGCGGGATTATTTTCACCATCACCACGATGGGCAGGCTATTAGAAACGACCATCCAGAGCTCACATGTACTGGATAGCAAATCGAAGCTTGCTGAGCATTAAAAATTTGAAAGTGAAAATTTTGGCGGGTGTTTTTGTACCTTCTACTGTTCAAAGCACATGCTACCGGTACGAGATATTTGGATACAATTATGAGCCCACATTTTGATTGAAAAATACAACTAGCCTGTTAGGAATATATTGACTAGAAGAGTAGTGGCTTTCAAAGTGCTCTTTACCGTCGCTTGGGAGCTTTGAGGGTCAACCATTTTCATAGAGAAAGAATTTTTTTTTACATTTAGAGTTATAAGTTTAAGGCTGCGATTTTAACGCTTCAATTGAAATTTTGATGGGGGATTAGAAAATTGATAAGATAATATAATTTGAGGTTTTGAGTTTTATTCAATTCGATTTCACTGACCAATTTCTAACTTTTGAGTTACCATTGATGACCAATGTGGTCAATTCTATTAATGGGATGTTTGTGCCCATGAAAAAACAGAACTCAAAAAAAAACCTTTTTCATAATATAAAAATGATGTTTTCATCATCCATATTGAAAAGTGGGATAATCTTCAACAGATACTTTCATTAGATAAGGGATGGAAAAGATAAGAAAACAGTTTAATTATTTGAAGATAATACTATTAGGACAGATCTATTCAAGCTTCCTAAGAAATGATGTTTGTAAAAAATTGAGGTATCACATTCAAAATAAGGGGACGGCTAAAGGGGTCTATATTAAGTTTTCAATATCTTAGTCATCTTGCCGTTTTTAAACATTGGATTGGGTTGAAAATTGGCACATATTAACTATTCACTGTTTTTGCGATATTGTCGTTATTATACATCGCATTTAGATGAAAAATGGTACACTAGAGTTTTGAGGGACGATCAATCGATTTCAGGTATTGAATTTAGCGTAAGGGGCCGGCAATGGGGTCATCCATATTAACCTTACAATATTTTTGAAATATCGTCGTTATTATACATCGGATTGGGATGAAAATTTGCACACGGTAGTTTTCAGAAACGGACAATCGACTTCAGATATCAAAGATTGTATAAGAGGCCACCAAAAGGAGTTTAAATTTTTGGCAATAATTGCGTTGTTATGCGACGATCGACTCGAAGTTTATTTTTGACACGGGCAATCAATTCCTGATTTCAAATGAAGTAACAGACGACAGAACAGGTGTTCGTCAAATTTTTTGAAATTATAACCCAACAATTAATTCGGCAATGCATCTGGAAAATATTTGGCTATTGACTTTCAAACAAACTGATCATAACATATTCCAAGTTGAAAGCGAAACGGAGTTCGTATGGGATCAGCTAGTCTATATATATAAAAAGCAATTATCTGTATGTTGTTTGTTTGTTTGTTTGTTTGTTTGTCCTCTATAGACTCAGCCGTCTTAAGAGCTAGAGATCTGAAATTTGACATGGATGCTTATTAGGACCAGGAATGATGAAAAATGTTTTTAGATTTTTGGACGACCCCTTCTGAAGGGGGTCGTCCATACAAGACAAATATTGTTTTCACGTTATCGACGTTATTTTCCGTCGGATTGTGATGAAAATTTGCACATGGGTGTTTTGAGAGACGAGCAATCGATTACAGTTGTCAAATTTAGGGTCAGGGGTCGGCCAAAGGGGTCGTCCATATCAACTGATTAATTTTTTTGCGATATTGGCGTTATTATACATCGGTTTGTGATGAAAATTTGCACATGAGTGTTTTGAGAGACGAGCAATCGATTTCAAGTTTCGAATTGCGGATTAGAAGTCGGCTGAAGGAGTCGTCCATACCCAACTTTAATGTTTTTGCGATTTTGACGTTATTCTACATTGGATTGAGATGAAAATTTCCGCATAGGAGTTTTGAGGGACGCTCTTTTGCTTTCCGGTTTCAAATCTTGACTTAGGGGTCGGCAAAAGGGGTAATTATCTGTTCACTGTTTTTACGATATTCTCTTGATTGAGCATAGAACTGTAATGAAAATTGGCACAGGGGAGTTTAACAGAAAAGATAATTGATTTCAGGTGTCAAGTTTTGAATCGTGGTAAAAAAAAAGACCGTCCATGTTATTTGCTTACTGTTTTCGCGATATTGTCGTGATCATGCATCGGATTGAGATGAAAATGTTCAGATGAGGGTTATAAACTATGAGCATTTGACTCCAGGTAGCATGTTCCGTGTCAAGGGTCGGCGAAAGGGGCGTCTGTATTCACTGTTCACTGTTTTCAAGTTCCTGACGTAATTTTACATATAATTTGAAAAGAAAGAATGGCACAAGGGAGTTTTGAGGAACGTAAAATTGGTTTCAATTATCGAATTTCGGGCCATGGGACAGAAAAAGAGGGTTTCATTGAAAGTTCAGTGTTTTGTGCAATAATTTTGTTGGAGGCAGTTAATTGATACCAATTTAAGTGTGAAGGTCAAGCAAAAGAGTCGTGCACACAAACAAATAGTACATGTTTCTGCCATAATATCTAGATTTTGCAACCGATCGAGAAGAAAAAACTCTCACATAAATTTTAATAAAAAGCCAATCAACAGTTTAATTTGAATTTCAAGTAATAGTAATAGTAGCGACTTTAAACACTGTTGAATTTTTTCCCCAAAATTGTCGAAAGAATGTTTCGAATTCATTTTCTAAACTCATTTTGACGTACCAATGATTTAAAGCGAAACGAAGTTCGTACGGGTTCAGCTAGTCTATATATATAAAAATGAATGTTTGTCTGTCTGTCTGTTCCCTATAGACTCGGAAACTACTGAACCGATCATCGTCAAAATTGACATCTGAGGGTTTTTGTGGCCGGGGATGGTTTCTGCAATAGTCAAAACTCCATCCGACTTAAGAAGCCCCCCCTTTCATACAAAATTTTTAGTTTTTCGGAACAAATTAAAGTCATGACATCCATTTTATCGAGATTTTTTCTTCCTTTGGGCGGTTTGTTTTTCGTCTCCAAGATCGAGGCGTCGGGAGCCAACGTCGCAAAAGGATAGTAACCATGGCATAGCATACTGATCAGTGGGAATATTTAGGCGCGTATTTCTCAACCAAGAATATTTTCAATGCAAGGGGTGGCGATATGAAGCCTTGATGTGATTTTTTTTTTCTTCTTGATTCCTAGCTCATTTGTACAGCACATGGTTATGAATGACGCCTAGATGAGACCCAGATTGACATTTTGTCGATCGAATAAAACATATACATTTTTTTGCCAAGTTCTGAAATTGAAAAGTCATGGCATCCATTTTTAAAGATTTTCTTTTCTTTGAGGGTATAGTTTTTCGTCTCTATGGTCAAGCAAACGTCGTCGCAAGTGGATAGTAACTAAAAACTTGATCGCTGGAAAAATTTTACAATCAAATGCATGTTTCTCAACCAAGTACCTTTGTTTCTTATGCACGTAGAGGTGATATGCAACCTAGATGTGTTTTTTTCTTGCTTAATTGCACGTGATAATAAATGACGCCTAGATGTGACAGGGATTGGTATTTTATCAATCGAATCAAAACCAATTGAATTCGATTTTTCATTCAAGGAACATTAGAACATGTTCAACTTTTTCTGTTAAAAAAAAAATTAAAAATTATTTTTTCTTCTAGAAATTGTTACTTCGGTCCAAATACACAACTGAAACGAGTTATGAAATGAAAATGGGATCTTTTTATTTTAAATAATTTTGAAAAAACCATCGTACTTTTTAATTACATACCAATTCAAGTACGTACTTAACATGAAAAGTGTTTTTGTGTTACATAGCTGCATAAAAGAGACCTTTGATCCGCTTCGTTTTTTGAAAAGCGAGACTTTAGAACTGATATTCAACTGGATGCAAAATTTTTTAGAGAAATTTTGAGTATACCTTTAAGGTGTTAAAAACAATATTCCCTCCTGTCAACTTACACGGTGGGGCAAGGGCAAACGTCGAAGAAATTCATCTTCAAAATGATTCAATATGTTGGAAAGACCAGAAGGGTTAAACATAAATTTATTCCGCAGGAATACTGCAGATATATCAGTGAAACTTGATAGAACAAGAAACAGGAATACTTATTAAATCCATTTACTCTGACGCATCTGTAAATAAGCTTTGCATTGAAACTTGCCCCAATATACGGGACAAATGTAAACTTAGAAAATTGTTTTGCCAACATTTTTGAATATTTGACTTTCAAAAAGGAAGGAAAATACTCAAAAAACTGTCTCAATTCACGCTATTCATCGATTTTAGAAATTCTATCTCCATTAAGTACAATTTGCAATAAATTTCAATATGCGAATCTTTTTCTTTCAATTAGTTATTTATGTAAACTCAAGCCGGTTAAATTTGCCTACCTTCTTCAAGCAGTGGGGGACCAAATTGGAAAAGATGGGGGATCTCTCATGTAAATTTAAGATAAAGAGCTTTTCAAAGAAGGGATCATATTTAGAAAGGTTTTTTTTTGGGTACAGAGTACAAATTTCAGATCTTGAAAAACGAGTTTAGAGATCAAGTTTCAGTAAATAATATATACCATCTTTGAATTGCAATACAGAACTGCAGCTGCAGCTCTCATTTCAAAGTAATTAGTTCTGAAGTATGATGAGGTTTGATTTAAAAAAAAGCTTTCTAAAATATAAATTTGAATCAATTTTTACTAATTACATTTATTTTCGGAAGGTGTAGCAAAGCACAACGGGTCAGCTAGTGTTAATAATAACTCGCTTACAACAAACCTTATAGGTTGATGGTTTTAGTATTTGCTTAATGCTAGCCATTATCATCGAAAGGTGTACACTTAAAGTTAATTGAAAGAAATCTATTTGAACAAACATCAAGTTTTATTGAGATCCTGTATGCGTTTGTGCTCATTTTTTTATTCAAGGAAACATTTGGGAAATACTTATTATTCGTTAATGAGACTATAATACGATTCTAAATAATACTGGCAAAAATACTGGCACAGTTATCCTCAAGCAGAGACTTGGAATAAAACAGAATGTAGGGGTTATAATCCAGTACGAATCACTTTAAAAATGGTACGTACACATTACATTGTTCATGAAATCATGAAATGGATTTTGGCTAGGGAACATTATTAATCGTTGAATGAAGACCTGAAAAAGACAAAATTTCACATTCTTATGCTCCCGTAACATTTTGAAAACTTTGGCTCCATTAGACTTCATAATGTTTTAAATAAACTCGAAAATGGACACATAACATTCTTGTCCTTTTCGAAGAATAATTTGAATACTATGCGTATACCATTCGGATTGTTTAGGGTATTTCGAAATTTTCAAACAATGAAAAAGTAATTCAAAGAATAATGATAGTTTTTTTTTTATGTTTAGTTATATGAACTTAACTTAATGAGTTTATACGATTACCTTTTGGGCTAAGAAATGTGTAAGATGGTTTTCAAAGGAATCACTTATTTCAATGCTTGTACGACCTAGCATGGAAAAACGCTAACGTAAAGTTAACTTAGCTGCCATCTTGCAACCAAATGATTGTATGTATGTATATAGGAAATCCACCACGGGTGCACGGATTCACTGTAGTTTTACCAAAGTATTTATGAACGAATTTATGCTTCCCTTATAAGTTGTCATATCTGGCACCATGGCTTCGTATTATTTGTTGTGGATGAATGATTTTCGTGTCGCTGTTTCAGTGTATTTTGGTTGAATGTTCATATCATTTCCAAAAATATTCAAAAATTCTTTGATATAACATTTAATAAATTTACCACAGGTATTTCAGCGTCCAAGCAATCAAATGATTGCAGCTAAAATGATACCAACCAGCAACTTGGATGGTAGGTGAACATTTATGTTGATATAGATCACCTTCATTCGGACTGATTGATATCAAATATTGATAGCAAGGCGTGATATTAAAATTCTGATTTTTATATCGACCTTCTCAAGCTTCGAACAGGGACGCCATACGCATCGCCATTTTACTTTTCAAATACCGACGCTTTGAATCGCAACAGTGGTCAACGGTTTGTTGGCTTGCATTCATTTAACTGTTAAAATGCATCTCTTGAACTTCTACGGTACAATTTGAAAAAGTGAAGAGATGTGAAAAATATTTTTTTCATGTTTTTGAAACTTTTGTTCCTCATATTTCATCAATATAACTTTTTTCATTTTTTACTAAGTACAGCATTTAGCGTACAAACATTAAAGATCAAGATGGTTAAACTCTGATGAGAGCTTATTTTTCGGTGCTCAAAAATTATAATATTTAAGTAACTTGATTTTTGGAATATTTCTGTCAAGATGATAAGGAGTTTTTTTTTGTTGGAAAATACTATTCTAGGTTCTACAAAACCGTTCATTGCAATAAATTATTTGAGAAAATACATATTTATTCAGAAAAGAGGGGTGCCCAGTTAGCCCCGGAAGCTCATTTTGCCCTTATCTCCCCAACGATGAGTGTTCGAATTAATCATCTTAATTTGAAAAGACACAGCGACAAGACTCTCATCAAAAACATGTTGTGGCCCTGAAAAGGGCCGTTTGGAAATCATTCATGGTAAAGCCAATTTACTTGGAGCTGGTGTACTTGGTGACAGCCTTGGTTCCTTCAGAGACGGCGTGCTTGGCCAACTCTCCCGGAAGCAGCAGACGGACGGCAGTCTGGATTTCGCGGGATGTGATGGTCGAGCGCTTGTTGTAGTGAGCCAGCCGAGAGGATTCAGCAGCGATACGTTCGAAAATATCGTTGACGAAGCTGTTCATGATGCTCATGGCCTTGGACGAGATTCCGGTATCAGGGTGGACTTGCTTCAACACTTTGAAGATGTAGATAGCATAGGATTCCTTCCTGCGGACCTTCCTCTTCTTCTTGTCTCCCTTGGCGATGTTCTTCTGGGCCTTGCCGGACTTCTTGGCGGCCTTTCCGCTGGTTTTCGGTGCCATTGTAGTAGAGTTGTTTGGGTAAGATTCGTAACGAAACTGATGATTTCGACTTGGATCGCAGCTGCTTTTAAACAGGCAAAACTCACCCGGAACGTGTTTTTGCTATCTTCGATTCCGTCATTTTCCCCTACATTATCGGGTTTCTTTTCACCCTATTTATGCTGCATCAAGGGTAGACATATTGCCTCGTTTGCTTTATGCTTCATGTTCGCCATAGGCATACCTGCATGAGCTCAGGATTGCCAAGAGTATATAAGCATCGATCCTCTTTGGATTTTCAACATTCTACATTCATCAGCTCGTTTGTGTAAAGCTACTCTAAACTCAACTCATCAAAATGTCTGGCCGCGGCAAAGGAGGAAAAGTCAAGGGAAAGGCAAAGTCCCGATCATCTCGTGCCGGACTTCAGTTCCCAGTTGGTCGTATCCATCGTCTGCTCCGCAAGGGCAACTACGCAGAACGTGTCGGAGCTGGAGCTCCCGTCTATCTGGCCGCTGTCATGGAATATCTGGCAGCTGAAGTGCTGGAATTGGCAGGAAACGCCGCTCGTGACAACAAGAAGACCCGTATCATCCCGCGTCATCTTCAGCTGGCCATCCGCAATGACGAGGAGTTGAACAAACTGCTCTCGGGCGTCACCATCGCTCAGGGAGGTGTTTTGCCCAACATCCAAGCCGTTCTGCTGCCCAAGAAGACCGAAAAGAAGGCTTAAACTGGAATCGTCTCTACCAAACAACCAAACCGTCCTTTTCAGGACGACAAATCTGTTTTCTAAGAGTTGGTTTATGCTTATCTTCTAACAAATGCGACAAATCATTTTAGGGAACTTTTATACCTGGGTTATTCTTTCTTGGTTTCCCTACATGGACCAAAACCAGGAACCAAATTCAAACTTGGTCCTCTTACCAGCATGAACTAAACTCGGAAAAGTTGGACACTTGTCGCCAAACTAACTTATTTTAAGAAAAACCATCATCAATCATATCGAGTTACTATCTCATATGCTCAACATTCAGCGTGCTAAACATCCAGTGTGTGGTTGTTGTGAATTAGATGTGGAAGTTCCCTTCCATTTTATATGTAACTGTCACTCATTTGCCAGACAACGTTTTCGTACGTTTTCGTCACCTTTTGTTCGTTTCTACGCTGTTGTCCTTTCCGAAGAATATTGTTCGTATACCATTTGGTTTGTATTGGGTATTTGCTAATTTTCAAATGAAGATGCAATATGAATTAAACGGCTACCATTTGGGTTTAAAAATGTGCCACATTGATTTCGGAAGGATGATTATTATGGCAAAATCATGCTTCCGAAAATCAATCATTTTCACTGAGCCATGCTTGACTACATTCAGAGCCAAAAAATCAAAGCAGTCAAATTTTCCTTCTTCAACCAAATCATATAAACAATCATGCATGACAACGACGCTTCTGTATTTGAAACACTTTTGCGATACATGATGAGGTAAAAAAGGACGCAGACTATCAGCAACGAACGTCTCGATGCTGATTTCCTTCCCCTAACGACTTTCAACCTTTAGGATCATAACTGATATGTATCAGTTCTGAGCGATCTATGTAGGCTATCAGATGATTTTTTATTTTTCGTTTTGCCTAGAAGGACAAAATCATGACTAGGTAACCGCAATGAACTGTCCAGCATGTGCTACAGCTTTTTTGAACATGTGGTCCTGGTATTTATTCAGATTTTTCCTTTTGAAACATTAATGATCGTCTATCAATAACGAGCATTATCAACAATGATGCGAGAATAGACGTTCGGGAATGATTGAGGGAGCGACGTTCAAAATGTATCACCAAGTATGTCGATCACCGTCGATTAGCCACGTGACGAATAGCAACGGTAGCCTCCGGTGGGGCATGGTATATCTTCTTGTATCAAGTTAGTGTTGATTTTCGACATATATTCAATGGGTACTTTTACCACGTGCGTATCACAGCACTCGGAGGTAGCATCATTCTAGCTAGAAACCATTCCTGATTGCTTTTCTTGAGCGATTTTCCGACCACTGGGCAAAATGAATTCAAACGATAACTTTTGGGTTTAAAAATATGTCCAGATGGTTTCCAAAGGACGATGCATATTGCAATACCTGTTTGACAGGGAAGCATGAGCAAACGCCAGCATGGATGTTACCTAGATGCCATCTTGTATTCAGTTTTTTTTAAATAAAACATGAGCACCCTTAAATAGTAAAGGTGAACATTTCGTTATAAGATTTGCTTCAATCTGGATGAATGAAATCAAATATTGCTGGTGCATGGCATCGTAGTGCAATTAAGTATAACTTTTCCCAAAAAGAATGATCGAATCTGAATGACTTATTTACAGTAAAATATTCAGATAATGATACCGATCACATAATGAAATTGGAACAAAACAGATAAGATTGGCTTAGCTACTCTTCCTGTCTTGCGTTGTACAATAAAAAAAAAACTCAAGTTGATCTCCTCCAAAACACTTTTTGTGGCCCTGAAAAGGGCCGTTTTGATAGCATTTCATTGATGGCATGATTTAACCTCCGAAACCGTACAGAGTGCGTCCCTGACGTTTCAAGGCATAGACGACGTCCATGGCAGTGACGGTCTTCCGCTTGGCGTGTTCAGTATAGGTAACAGCGTCACGGATCACGTTTTCCAGGAACACCTTCAGAACACCACGAGTTTCCTCGTAGATCAAACCGGAGATACGCTTGACTCCTCCACGACGAGCCAGACGACGGATAGCGGGCTTGGTGATTCCCTGGATGTTATCACGCAAAACCTTGCGATGACGCTTGGCGCCACCCTTTCCTAGACCTTTTCCTCCCTTGCCGCGGCCAGTCATTCTTGAAGATTTGTGTTAGGTTGCTTACGAACGGTTGAAACGAAACTGATGCTTAACGGACTATGAGGGTCCTGCTTTTATACGATTTTCTGAGGGTAGACTTTCGAGCATTCCGTTATGCTACTGCTTCGCTTGAAGAGCATAATGTTGCCTGGGTTAAGGGGGAGTTTCTATTCCATGTAAAAGCATAGCATCTGCCGTTTAGGCGGGAACATGTTCCTCGAGCAGAGGTATAAATATGTCCGCTTCCAACCGTTGAGGGTTATTCTGAAATCATCGTTTCTCTTGATCATTTCATAAAAACAATTCAACCACCATGGCTCGTACCAAGCAAACCGCTCGTAAGTCCACCGGAGGAAAAGCTCCTCGCAAACAGCTGGCCACTAAGGCTGCTCGTAAGAGTGCTCCAGCCACCGGAGGAGTCAAGAAGCCTCATCGTTATCGGCCAGGAACCGTTGCTCTGCGTGAGATCCGTCGTTACCAGAAATCCACCGAGCTGCTGATCCGCAAGTTGCCCTTCCAGCGTCTGGTTCGTGAAATCGCTCAGGATTTCAAGACCGATCTGCGTTTCCAGAGCTCGGCCGTCATGGCTCTGCAGGAAGCTAGCGAGGCCTATCTGGTTGGTCTGTTCGAGGACACCAATCTGTGTGCCATCCATGCCAAGCGTGTCACGATCATGCCAAAGGACATCCAGCTGGCTCGTCGTATTCGTGGAGAACGTGCTTAAATTTTCTTCGTTGGTTGAACAAACAAACGGCCCTTTTCAGGGCCACCAAATTTTCTATTTAAGAGTCAGGTATGAATTTTTAATTGTAGTTATAGATTGAAATTTAGCTATCATCACAAAATATTAGGCTATGCGTGGTTCGCCCCATAAGGGGAAACTTGCAATGCGAAAGAACAAAAAGATGACATGTAATCGCTCAGAAATGCTTCAAATCCAACCGAGATAGATTTATTAATAGATGCAGTTTTCGGTGTTGTACCATTACGTGCGGTCTACTCTTTCAAAACTGTAACGTTACATTTGTTACTTTTATTTTTCGACGATGTAATTGTTAATACAAGATTCAATTAATGATTTTCGTTATGAGTTATAAGACTTACTTCAATAAGAAAGAATCCAAATATGGTTGAGGATGAATAATGAATCGAATGGCAACCTTTTGAGTTTAAAAATGTGCCAGATTGATTTCGAAAGGATTATTATACAGCATGATGAATTCAAACGATAACCTTTTGGTTTAAAAATATGTCCAGCTGTTTCCAAAGAACGATGCATATTGCCATGCCTGTGTGACATAGGAAGCATGAACAAGCAAAGATTATTTTTAATAATAATTAAACATGCTTAAATAGTAAGTTGAACATTTTACTGAAAGATTTGCTTCAATTCGAATGAATGAAATCAAATATTGCTGGTGCATGGCATGGTAGTACAATTCAGTATAACTTCGCCCAAAATGTCAGGTCGGGCCTAGAAGACCTATCAGTTTTCAAATTCCTCCGTAGAAGTTAAAAAGCTGCAGTTTATTGAATACAAGCCATCAAACCGTTAACCATTTTTGCGATTGAAAGCGTCGCAATTTGAAAAGCAAAATGGCGACACACGCGGCATCACTGCACAAAGATTGACATGACATGACGTGACTTCCATACAAAATAAAAAAAGGGCCGTGATCAGCTGTTTTAGCTCTGAGATTTCGCCATGTAATAGTTTTGCACTTTTTCTAGATTGCCTCATGATGATTTAGCTATAAACGCCTTTTGTATAATTTTAGTTGAATTATTTCTTGTTTCTTTTTTTATTGAACAATCAGAGTTAAATGATAACTGTCCACAAGGTTCAAGATTCAATCAAGAAACTTGAACTGTTACTTATTAGGTGTTACATTATTACATTAAATTAGCTGTTCAGCTTTTAACAGAATTGTTCAGCATCTAACGGTAACTTAAAATTTAAAATTATTTATATGCAACTAATTCAATAAGCATATTCAAGTAGAACATATTGTGATGCCAACAATATAATGAACCTTATCTCAAAATCCATCATAAAATTAAGCTTGTTATAAAATAAACGGAGCTCATCACGCAAGACTGCATCGAGTTTACTGACATTATAGATGATTGGATATTTTCAAAAGTATCACGAAACTCTTACAAACATTATTTGTCGTCCTGAAAAGGACGGTTTGGTTGTGAGTAGAGACGATTCCAGTTTAAGCCTTCTTTTCGGTCTTCTTGGGCAGCAGAACGGCTTGGATGTTGGGCAAAACACCTCCCTGAGCGATGGTGACGCCCGAGAGCAGTTTGTTCAACTCCTCGTCATTGCGGATGGCCAGCTGAAGATGACGCGGGATGATACGGGTCTTCTTGTTGTCACGAGCGGCGTTTCCTGCCAATTCCAGCACTTCAGCTGCCAGATATTCCATGACAGCGGCCAGATAGACGGGAGCTCCAGCTCCGACACGTTCTGCGTAGTTGCCCTTGCGGAGCAGACGATGGATACGACCAACTGGGAACTGAAGTCCGGCACGAGATGATCGGGACTTTGCCTTTCCCTTGACTTTTCCTCCTTTGCCGCGGCCAGACATTTTGATGAGTTGAGTTTAGAGTAGCTTTACACAAACGAAACGACGAATGTAGAATGTTGGCAATCCAAAGTGGGTCGGTGCTTATATACCCTAGGCAACCCTGAGCTCATGCAGGTATCTCTATGTCGAACATGAAGCATAAAGCAAACGAGGCAATATGTTTACCCTTGACGCAGCATAAATAGGGAGAAAGGAAACATAATAATGTAGGGGAAAATGACGGAATCGAAGATAGCAAAAACACGTTCCGGGTGTGTTTTGCCTGTTTAAAAGCAGCTGCAACCCAAGTCGGAATCATCAGTTTCGTTTCGAATCTTACCCTAACAACTCGACAATGGCACCGAAAACCAGCGGAAAGGCCGCCAAGAAGTCCGGCAAGGCCCAGAAGAACATCGCCAAGGGAGACAAGAAGAAGAGGAAGGTCCGCAGGAAGGAATCCTATGCTATCTACATCTTCAAAGTGTTGAAGCAAGTCCACCCTGATACCGGAATCTCGTCCAAGGCCATGAGCATCATGAACAGCTTCGTCAACGATATCTTCGAACGTATCGCTGCTGAATCCTCTCGGCTGGCTCACTACAACAAGCGCTCGACCATCACATCCCGCGAAATCCAGACTGCCGTCCGTCTGCTGCTTCCGGGAGAGTTGGCCAAGCACGCCGTCTCTGAAGGAACCAAGGCCGTCACCAAGTACACCAGCTCCAAGTAAATTGTCAAACACGTTTTCAACCGGCCCTTTTCAGGGCCACTACATAATTTGTCAAGAGTCATGTCTCTTTTTATTTTCATGTATAGACTTATCAGCCTAACATTCATTATTTTGAAAATATTTAAGAATAGTTTGGAGTGAAGTAATCTTTGATTTGATTATTTGGAATATTTTGACAAAAAAACTCAGTTTAGTGGCATATTTCTTTGGAAAAAAATATTTAAAAACCCAAATAAATGCTTAATCTTAGTGAACTCTACCAACTGCCATAGATAAAATACAAAAGTACTGAATCAAACAGTCATCGTTCTGAAAATTGGCAAGATTGAGCCTGTAACCGGTACTAAAGTAGTAATTTTAAATACTTATGTTAAGTTACTTTGGTTTTAATCTTTGAGAATTATTGCAACCTTCTTTAAATCAATACACGCATCACACATCATGTTGTAAATTCAATGATTACAACGCAAAATTTCAGAGCCAAAATAGCGCTACCCACGGCAATAGATAGTCATTTTGAAAAGAAGTCACATGGCTGGTGTAACATATCGACCTTCTCAAGCTTTGAGCAGGGACGCCGTATGCATCGCCATTTTGCTTTTCAAATACCGACGCTTCAAATCGCAACAGTGCTCAACGGTTTGTTGACTTGCATTCGATGAACAGTTAAAATGCAGCGTCAAAATTTCTAACGTGGTTTTTGAGCACTGATACACACATTTGGTTTTTGACTATTAGATTGATTCTCCAGCCGCTGGAGGATTGAGAAAGCCATCACTATCCCGTCTTTTTTCGTCGACACCATGGCCACTGTTGTCGTTCAGTTCTAGAAAACATAAAAAAAATGAATAATTTACAGAAAATCGTAAAAACAGCATTTAAAAAGCCCAAAACGGATTTCAGAATATCCATACTTAGATTTTACGTGAATTTCATGTGTCGTCCATGTGGAAGGAACTAAGGTATAACAAAATCACGTAGAATCGATCAGATACTACAAAATCTTCGTTTACGTGAAAATTACCGTGAAATAAATTTCTAAATTATTTTGGGTGTATTAATGTAAATAAGCTGAAAATTCATAACACACTCTTAAAAAGAAAATTTGGTGGCCCTGAAAAGGGCCGTTTGTTTGTTGAACCAAAGAAGAAAATTTAAGCACGTTCTCCACGAATACGACGAGCCAGCTGGATGTCCTTTGGCATAATCGTGACACGCTTAGCATGGATGGCACACAGATTGGTGTCCTCGAACAGACCAACCAGATAGGCCTCGCTAGCTTCCTGCAGAGCCATGACGGCCGAGCTCTGGAAACGCAGATCGGTCTTGAAATCCTGAGCGATTTCACGAACCAGACGCTGGAAGGGCAACTTGCGGATCAGCAGCTCGGTGGATTTCTGGTAACGACGGATCTCACGCAGAGCAACGGTTCCTGGCCGATAACGATGAGGCTTCTTGACTCCTCCGGTGGCTGGAGCACTCTTACGAGCAGCCTTAGTGGCCAGCTGTTTGCGAGGAGCTTTTCCTCCGGTGGACTTACGAGCGGTTTGCTTGGTACGAGCCATTGTTGTTCAGTTTTTCGAATGATAATGTTGAACAAGCAAACTGGCATCCCTTTTTATACTGGAAAACGAGAGATTTCCCCCTCCACTTTCTACCAACATTCAAGATGGCATCTACTTTAGGAATAAGGTATATAAGGAGACGGTAAACGACAGGCAGACATCAGTTTCGTTTCGATCGTTCGAAAGCAACCTAACACAAATCTTCAACAATGACTGGCCGCGGCAAAGGAGGAAAAGGTCTAGGAAAGGGTGGCGCCAAGCGTCATCGCAAGGTTTTGCGTGATAACATCCAGGGAATCACCAAGCCCGCTATCCGTCGTCTGGCTCGTCGTGGAGGAGTCAAGCGTATCTCCGGTTTGATCTACGAGGAAACTCGTGGTGTTCTGAAGGTGTTCCTGGAAAACGTGATCCGTGACGCTGTTACCTATACTGAACACGCCAAGAGGAAGACCGTCACTGCCATGGACGTCGTCTATGCCTTGAAACGCCAGGGACGCACTCTGTACGGTTTCGGAGGTTAAATCATGCCATCAATGAAATGCTATCAAAACGGCCCTTTTCAGGGCCACAAAAATTCATTCGGAGGAGATCAACTTGAGTTTTCTCACTAGAAGAGAAGTTAAGTGAGTCTTCTCTGTACTGTTTCAATTTTAGTATATGTTCAACATCAAATATTATTAAATTGATATTTTGCTGTTAAGAGACTACGTATGCCTGAAAAAACCTATACTATCGCGCCGGGCTAACCAAATTTTCATTCAGTCCAATTGAAGGTGGGACACGGCAAAAGCTTTTGTAAATTGTCCACTTGCAATCCTAGTTACTGTATAGGCTGGTTGGTTGAATATATAAGCAAAAATCTTTGGAAAGTAAGATGGCGGCTAGGTAAAATTTATGTTGGCGTTTGCATGGCTTACAGGAATTGCAATGTTCATCGTTCTTTGAAAACCATCTGGCTTATTTTTAAACCCAAACGGCAATCGTTCAAGTTCATTTTGCAAAAATAATAATCCCTTGAAATCTATCGAGCACATTTTGAAACCCAAAAGGTAATCGTTTAAATTCATCATGCCTGTAATCGTCCTTCGAAAATTATTGGGTTACATATGAAAGCCGAACGGTATACGCACAATTTCAACACCTATAATAATTTTCTTCTTAGTAGCATCTGCTATATCAATCCATCGTTTAATTTCAATGTTTAATTCTTCATTTAAGAATGTTCATCATAACATTCACTGAAAGCTATTTAAACTACTTCAAATAAAAATATTCATATCATCAAAATTACAAAATTTTGCACTTATTGTATGAAAGTGAAACTTGGTACTGTATCGAAAAATGTAGTGCCTCCTCGATTGGGTACTACTTCTTCAATACAGTTAATTGGTGTGGGACAAAAAATTTAGTATGTGGTCAAGCTTCTATTCCAAATGCTCTTCGCTTTTTTCACCACCTTAGAATTTTCTTCTGATCTTCTATCCGTCTTTCATTTCAACTCTTTAACCCTCAACGATAAAGCCGCAAATTTATTTCATTGTCAAATTAATGAAAAATTTCTTTTCAAAAACTCTTGTAAAATATGACTGGTAGTCCTGAAAAGGACTGATTCTGTAGGTTAAGTTGAATTGGTCAATTATGAGACAATTTACTTCTTGGCGGCAGCCTTCTTGGCCACAGTCTTCTTGGCAACAGGCTTCTTGGGGGTCTTTGGCTTCTTGGCAGCGGCCTTTGGCTTGGCAGCGGCCTTCTTGGGGGCAGCAGCCTTCTTCACGGTGCCGGCTTTCTTGGCGGTCTTGGCCGTGGCAGCCTTGGCCTTCTTCTCTGCGGCGGCCTTTGGCTTCTTAGCGGCAGCGGCTTTCGGTTTCTTGGCACCAGCGGCCTTTGGCTTCTTGGCCACGGTCTTCTTCTCACCAGCGGCCTTCTTTGGCTTCTTGGCGGCGACCTTCTTCTTCTTCTCGCCAGCTGGCTTCTTATCCTCAGCCTTGATCTTGAACGATCCGGAAGCACCGGTGCCCTTGGGTTGGGTGAACTTACCCTTCTCGACACCGCTCTTCAGGGCCTTCTTGATGAAGGGCGACAACTTGGCCACATCACACTTGTAGTTGGCAGCGATGTACTTCTTGATGGCCTGCAGCGACGAACCCTTGCGTTCCTTCAGGGTCTTGATGGCGGCAACAACCATGTCGTTGACTGGCGGGTGGGTGGATGGCTTCTTGGGCTTCTTATCTCCCTTGGGGGCCTTTGGCTTCTTGGTGGCCTTGGCAGGAGAGGCAGCTGGAGCCGCGGCAGCAACTTCGGTTTCAGTCATTTTGGTGTTGGTTGGTAGGATGGTCACACTTCACGAGGAAAAGTTTATGAATGTAGCCAATGACTGCTCCGAGCAGTCCGTTATATTTGATGTCCGTGCTAGTGACTAGCGACAGGTAACGTTATTCCATTTGAAAAGAATCATTTTCAGATTTTAAGAAACCTTTTTTTAAAACACTGTTTATCCAAGATTATTACAAAAAAAATCATAGATTTTAATTTCATTTATTGAAAGTGAACTCAATAGCTTATAAGAAAATCAATTCGAACAGACTGAATGTTGACGGAGACATAGGAAATTTTGACGTTTCATACCGCCCTTTAGCAACAAAGTTGAAGGTTGTTATTAAAAATGTCAATTTTAACTATTGAAACAATGAAAATTGTTATGATTTACTGTTCAAATTAAGAAATGGTAAGTTAACTTGATGGATCATTCAAGTTTTTCAAATAATTATATGTTTTATCCATATCAAAATGCGATTTTGCGAGACACTTCCAGCGGACCTTAGTTTCAATCATGTACGTGGTCTTTAAGATGGTTTTATTTAACAATTAAAGAACAATGAGTCATGAGTGAATTATGATTTCTCTTCTAATTAACAAAAAGTATTGATGTTAGATCATTATAGCCATTTTGTAATTTTTATATAAAACCTTATCTTTTTTTAAAGAACACAATGGAAAACTTTGCACATATCATATTCGGTAAAGTATTATGTGACAATTAATAGAACAATCTGATCTGATTAAATTTTAATTCTTAATCTCAATAATCCTCATACAGATATTTAAAATTGAAATCATAATTATTTAGAAAAATAGAATTCTCTTTTTCGATTTCTCTACACCAATTTCAAGTCTCATTTAAAACTTATTCTAATTGATTCACAGTATGTTTGGTGCTTTGAAATCAGTACAAGTTGCTCTGATTTTTCATACAGATTAAAATCCATTTAAGTTAATGGACTTAAGACTAAAGTTAAATAAATTATTTATTTTATGCGTCGCGCTACCAGTTGTCGACAATTAATTTTTACGTGCTTTTTTTTAATAATAAAAATTATATGTATCAAATTTAGTAGATTTCCATAAAGAAATGCTCTTCCGTGATTCTTCAAAACTCCAAGCAATTGAAATTCGTAAGCTTATGTGCCGTTATGCCAATATTTTTGAACAAAACACTGAAAAAGCATTTTTGTATAAAAAAAGGGATTGGGAGTTTGAATATTCCGCAAGCTACATTCAAAGATGATTTATAGCAAATATCGCTGATACATAATGCACTGTTCGAAAAATATCTTATTTTCACCAATTCGACGACTTAGAGTCGAACCATTGTCTTTTGAAAAATATCAGGAACATTTTTGAAGCCGAAAGATAAACGTGTAAATTCATAAGGCGCCAATAACTGCAATTTGGAAACAATCAAGTCAAATAATTAATTTTAAGCTTGACTAGGTTAAGCTTAAAATAAATTATTTGACTTGATTGTTTCCAAATTGCAGCTATTGTCACCTTACGAAATTACACGTTTGACTTTTGGCTTTAATAACGCTCCAGATATTTTTCAGAAGACAATGATTCTTATAAAACTATCGAGGATAACAGATTTTAAAAAATTATCATATATAGCCAAAGCAGGTATGCATGAATTCTGAGCCATGAATCAGGAATTAAAAGACTAGTCATAAAATTGCTCAGCGATCAAAGGGATGTATCATTGACAAACTACATCCAACCCAAGCAACCAAAAGTCCCATAAAACAGGTACAAAAACGCTTACTCAGCCTCATCATTGATATGAAGTGCCTTCTATGCAGCTCAAAATTTAAGTTCTTATTGATACTTTCAAGTTTCAAAACAAGTCTTAATGATCTTCTATTCAGCTTCCAGCGGCCTCTTAATTCAGCTTCCAAAAACTCGCGAAATGAGCAAAAAAAATTATTCTCTATCTTCAACTGAACCATTGGCTTCGGTTCATATATCACCTTCTCTTGATTATTTACTGTGTTCTGTACCGGTGCCGCCATGATGCCACGCGCCGGATTTCAAACTCGACAAATTGCTCAATTGCTCTTTCCTACATTTCCTACATATATCGCATCAGAATGGTCACTCAAGTACAAAATTACTTATAGAAAAAAAACTTATCCGGCCTGGGGATCGAACCCCGACCTTCGTGGTGAGAATCGAACACGCTACCACTAGGCCACGCCTAGATGTTGTTCTAACTGAAACTAAAACTCGAAGTGGTGATTTGATTTTGAAAGCACATCAATGCACTTTTTGTGACTTATCAAATCCCGTTTGAGCACTTTTGTACCCTTTATGTGACTTACCAAATCCCGTATTGAGCACATTTGTGCCCTTTATGTGACTTAAGTCCCGTATAACGTACGTATAGATCACTTTTGCAGCTTTTAAGTTCGTTAATCAGCACATATAGTTCACTAATGGGAATTGGGCAAAACAAGTCACATACAACGTACATATTAATCACTTTTGCAACTTTCAAGTTCATTAATGAGTACATAAAGTTCACTAAAGGGAATTGGGCAGTTGATTCTCTTTGTCAGCCAATATGTAACTTTCAATGCCTTCATTCAAGTAAATATGTGACTTTTGGTTGCTTGGGAATGCGCGCGATAAGGATTTTAAAATGAATTTGATTGAATCATAAATATATACAGATCACTTATAACATTCTATTGAATTCAAGTATCACTTTTCCGTCAGGTTTAACTCATTTTATACAGTAAGTGTGGAATTCTGGTACTTCAATGTTCGTATTTTGTGTTGTATGAAATTAAATACAGTGAAATTTTTGTTATGTGTTGACTATTTTAAAATGATTTTTTTCTTAGAGCTATTTCATCAAACATGCGTAGTTCGTTATTTTTATTTCATCGTCAATTTTGATTGTAGTTCATTGATGCGTCCCAGAACACACTCCAAAAAACAATTCACATAAAAAAATAACGATCATAATAAAGAAATGATTTCAATTTGAAAATAAAAACGACTCATCTCTCATAAACATGTTGTGGCCCTGAAAAGGGCCGGTTGAAAACGCTTTTGCCAATTTACTTGGAGCTGGTGTACTTGGTGACAGCCTTGGTTCCTTCAGAGACGGCGTGCTTGGCCAACTCTCCCGGAAGCAGCAGACGGACGGCAGTCTGGATTTCGCGGGATGTGATGGTCGAGCGCTTATTGTAGTGAGCCAGCCGAGAGGATTCAGCAGCGATACGTTCGAAGATATCGTTGACGAAGCTGTTCATGATGCTCATGGCCTTGGAAGATATTCCCGTATCAGGGTGGACTTGCTTCAACACTTTGAAGATGTAGATAGCATAGGATTCCTTCCTGCGGACCTTCCTCTTCTTCTTGTCTCCCTTGGCGATGTTCTTCTGGGCCTTGCCGGACTTCTTGGCGGCCTTTCCGCTGGTTTTCGGTGCCATTGTAGTAGAGTTGTTTGGGTTAGATTCGAAACGAAACTGATGATTCCGACTTGGGTTGCAGCTGCTTTCAAACAGGCAAAACTCATCCGGAACGTGTTTTCATAATCTTCGATTCCGTCGTTTTCCCCTACATTATTATGTTTCTTTTCACCCTATTCTTGCTGCATCGAGGGTAAACATATTGCCTCGTTTGCTTTATGCTTCATGTTCGCCATAGACATACCTGCATGAGCTCAGGATTGCCAAGAGTATATAAGCATCGACCCTCTGTGGATTTCCAACATTCTACATTCGTTGTTTCGTTTGTGTAAAGCTACTCTAAACTCAACTCATCAAAATGTCTGGCCGCGGCAAAGGAGGAAAAGTCAAGGGAAAGGCAAAGTCCCGATCATCTCGTGCCGGACTTCAGTTCCCAGTTGGTCGTATCCATCGTCTGCTCCGCAAGGGCAACTACGCAGAACGTGTCGGAGCTGGAGCTCCCGTCTATCTGGCCGCTGTCATGGAATATCTGGCAGCTGAAGTGCTGGAATTGGCAGGAAACGCCGCTCGTGACAACAAGAAGACCCGTATCATCCCGCGTCATCTTCAGCTGGCCATCCGCAATGACGAGGAGTTGAACAAACTGCTCTCGGGCGTCACCATCGCTCAGGGAGGTGTTTTGCCCAACATCCAAGCCGTTCTGCTGCCCAAGAAGACCGAAAAGAAGGCTTAAACTGGAATCGTCTCTACTCACAACCAAACCGTCCTTTTCAGGACGACAAATTTGTTTTATAAGAGTTGGTTGGTGCTTATGTCCTTACAAATTCGACAAATCATTAGCGTAAGCTGAACACCTTATTTAATGTAATAATGTAATAAAAATGGAATATTGGAAATGTGCAAACATATTAAAAAACAGTATGAAGACGTGCAGCGCCTGGGAAATGTCCTGCATCGCATTCAACATTTCATTGAGCATACTATTGCTTACTCAAATACTGCGTTTTAAGAAATCAGTTCAGTTGTAGTTACTGTAGTATCTGAACTTAATATGAAATGCTTTTTTTAGCAAGCTGGCTAATCAAATTACCTTTCAGATGAGAGATTTACAGTTTCGAGCGAGATTCATAGCCCGCTATTACAAAGGGTGATAAAACCTCTTCTGTGCTGACTGTAACTCAACCGCAAGCCTTTTATATTTATCCCAAAATTCACGAGTTTTATCTCTTATTTTTAAGTACCAATAGTGACTACAGATTTGTTTGTCAATAATTGTGAATACGGATTTAACAGTTTTTTTTTAAATAAGCCTATTCAATAACAAAAATGATGCCCCCAATAAAACAATCAAACAAAAACTCTGTCCGTGAGCGATTGTCTCGCATGAATGTATACCTGAATGATAACGTCTTTTAAAATCGTTAACCACACAATTAAACAAAGTGAAACATGAAAATATCATAACTAACTCTCAATAAGATAACTTAGTGGCCCTGAAAAGGGCCGTTTGTTTGAATGAAAGAAAAAAAATTTAAGCACGTTCTCCACGAATACGACGAGCCAGCTGGATGTCCTTTGGCATGATCGTGACACGCTTAGCATGGATGGCACACAGATTGGTGTCCTCGAACAGACCAACCAGATAGGCCTCGCTAGCTTCCTGCAGAGCCATGACGGCCGAGCTCTGGAAACGCAGATCGGTCTTGAAATCTTGTGCGATTTCACGAACCAGACGCTGGAAGGGCAACTTGCGGATCAGCAGCTCAGTGGATTTCTGGTAACGACGGATCTCACGCAGAGCAACGGTTCCTGGCCGATAACGATGAGGCTTCTTGACTCCTCCGGTGGCTGGAGCACTCTTACGAGCAGCCTTAGTGGCCAGCTGTTTGCGAGGAGCTTTTCCTCCGGTGGACTTACGAGCGGTTTGCTTGGTACGAGCCATTGTTGTTCAGTTTTTCGAATGATAATGTTGAAAAAGCAAACTGGCATCCCTTTTTATACTGGAAAACGAGAGATTTCCCCCTCCACTTTCTACCAGCATTCAAGATGGCTTCTACTTCAGGAATAAGGTATAAAGGAGACGGTAAACGACAGGCAGCCATCAGTTTCGTTTCGATCGTTCGAAAGCAACCTAACACAAATCTTTAACAATGACTGGCCGCGGTAAGGGAGGAAAAGGTCTAGGAAAGGGTGGCGCCAAGCGTCATCGCAAGGTTTTGCGTGATAACATCCAGGGAATCACCAAGCCCGCTATTCGTCGTCTGGCTCGTCGTGGAGGAGTCAAGCGTATCTCCGGTTTGATCTACGAAGAAACTCGTGGTGTTCTGAAGGTGTTCCTGGAAAACGTGATCCGTGACGCTGTTACCTATACTGAACACGCCAAGCGGAAGACCGTCACTGCCATGGACGTCGTCTATGCCTTGAAACGCCAGGGACGCACTCTGTACGGTTTCGGAGGTTAAATCATTCCATCAATGAAATGCTATCAAAACGGCCCTTTTCAGGGCCACAGAAAGTGTTTCGGAGGAGATCAACTTGAGTTTTCTTAACAGGAAGAGAAGCTAAACGATTCTTCTCTGTATTGTTCCAATTTTAGTATATGTTCAATATCATCCTTTATTTTGTTCATATTTAAGGTGGGACACCGCAAATCTTCTAGTAGATTACCTCAAATCCAAGTTAGTTAACTGTTTAAACTCCAGTGCGCTTTTTTACTGGTTGGTTCTATCTATAAGGTACAATCTTTTGAAAGTAAGATGGCGGCTAGGTAAAATTTATGTTCGCGATGGACATGCTACATGGCATACAGGTATTGCTATACTCATCGTTCTTTGGAAACCATCTGGCATACTTTTAAACCCAAAAGATAATTGTTAAAGTTCATTTTGCAACAATGATCATCCCTTGAAATCTATCGCGCACATTTTGAAACCCCAAAGATAATCGTTCAAGTTCATCTTGAGTACAATCGTCCTTTGAAAACTATTGAATATCATATAAAAGCCGAATGGTGTCTTCTCTGTTTTGTTCCAATTTTAGTATATGTTCAGCATCATCTTTTATTTTATTGGTAATATATTGTTATGACACCTCTGAGGCCCAAGTAGACTTATATGGTGTATGTTTTAGCTTAGCTGAAAATAAGATCAAGTTGGCTTAGTTTAGTTTAATCAGGAGGCTACGGTTTACATCTTTGCTATCGTATCATAGCAATAATGTAGCTCATCTTAACAAGAAGGCGTCTTTCATTATTTCCACGCCAACCTTCAATGGGAAAGTTATATCGAAAGCTATTACCATGCCAGGTTAGCAATATTTTTCTTTTCAACGTAATCTCTGTTAAATATTGAAAACATTGCAGACTATGGACAGGGCAACCATGTGGTAAAAACCACGAAAGATACTTGATTAAGGCAATCGCTTCAAATGGGTTGTGTTTGTATATGCATGCATAAGTCAACTCCCACTTTGCTCTCTGTTCATTATTTAAGCTGGCTGATGCAATTTATTCGTTGCAATCATTTGAATGCAAGATGGCGGCTAGGTTAAATTTATGCTAACTTTCGTCATACAGAAATTGCAATATGCATCGTCCTTTGAAAGCAATCTGGCACATTTTTCTACCCAAAAGATAATCGTTATTAATTCTGGCAAACTAGTACTATGATCAAGCATAATTTGTCTACGACTTCTTCGTTGCACATATTTATTAAGCATACTCACAACATTGCGAGGTAATTTGGTATTTACTTTTTCGTTATCTTATTTTAATCGCCGCTGGGATATATTCTTATTTAATTTTTGGCATTTCGGCGAGTTGTGA
Source organism: Uranotaenia lowii (assembly GCF_029784155.1). Taxonomy (NCBI): domain Eukaryota; kingdom Metazoa; phylum Arthropoda; class Insecta; order Diptera; family Culicidae; genus Uranotaenia; species Uranotaenia lowii. Next base: position 266,695,475 of record NC_073693.1, on the reverse strand, counting down.
AAATTCAAGGTAGAATATTTAGAAAGAACATGAAAGTATTATAGGTGGAAAGATCAAAGCTAGGGCGCTTTGGGTAGAAGAAATTGAATAGTTGGTGAAAATGTGAGCAGGGCTTTTGTTGTGTGAACAGCTTTTGAACTACTTGCGTGATTCTTTGCCGCGCGCCGTTTCAATGTTGATAGGAAGCGATGAAGAAACCCATCGCATTCCTACCCACATTGAAACACGGACGGGTCGAACACATGTGAGATTGTGTCCGACCGGGCAAAAAATCACCCAAGCAGCGCTCACATGTGCTGTTCTATTTGCTAAGCCAATTCTATCGATGCGTGCTACTTTTTTAGGTACATCGGATGTACCTAAAAAAGTAGCACGCATCGATAGAATTGGCTTAGCAAATAGAACAGCACATGTGAGCGCTGCTTGGGTGATTTTTTGCCCGGTCGGACACAATCTCACATGTGTTCGACCCGTCCGTGTTTCAATGTGGGTAGGAATGCGATGGGTTTCTTCATCGCTTCCTATCAACATTGAAACGGCGCGCGGCAAAGAATCACGCAAGTAGTTCAAAAGCTGTTCACACAACAAAAGCCCTGCTCACATTTTCACCAACTATTCAATTTCTTCTACCCAAAGCGCCCTAGCTTTGATCTTTCCACCTATAATACTTTCATGTTCTTTCTAAATATTCTACCTTGAATTTTCACAACTCGCCGAAATGCCAAAAATTAAATAAGAATATATCCCAGCGGCGATTAAAATAAGATAACAGAATCACTTGGCTAAAGAAGGGGGGAAATGGGATAACAAAAATTACAACACAATTCACCACGATGCATTTGGCAAAAAAGTAAGGCATCGGATGGATAATATGCGAAAACAAAAGTAGCAACCATCCGATGTACCTAAAAAAGTAGCACGCATCGATAGAATTGGCTTAGCAAATAGAACAGCACATGTGAGCGCTGCTTGGGTGATTTTTTGCCCGGTCGGACACAATCTCACATGTGTTCGACCCGTCCGTGTTTCAATGTGGGTAGGAATGCGATGGGTTTCTTCATCGCTTCCTATCAACATTGAAACGGCGCGCGGCAAAGAATCACGCAAGTAGTTCAAAAGCTGTTCACACAACAAAAGCCCTGCTCACATTTTCACCAACTATTCAATTTCTTCTACCCAAAGCGCCCTAGCTTTGATCTTTCCACCTATAATACTTTCATGTTCTTTCTAAATATTCTACCTTGAATTTTCACAACTCGCCGAAATGCCAAAAATTAAATTAGTATTTACTTTTTCATAACTTTTGTTAAATCTTTGTGGGCATACATATTCTCGACAAGGGTATGTCGTATTTGGTTTGTATTATGAAGCATCAACCAACTCTTAGAAAAAAGATTTGTCGTCCTGAAAAGGACGGTTTGGTTGTGAGTAGAGACGATTCCAGTTCAAGCCTTTTTTTCGGTCTTCTTGGGCAGCAGAACGGCTTGGATGTTGGGCAAAACACCTCCCTGAGCGATGGTGACGCCCGAGAGCAGTTTGTTCAACTCCTCGTCATTGCGGATGGCCAGCTGAAGATGACGCGGGATGATACGGGTCTTCTTGTTGTCACGAGCGGCGTTTCCTGCCAATTCCAGCACTTCAGCTGCCAGATATTCCATGACAGCGGCCAGATAGACGGGAGCTCCAGCTCCGACACGTTCTGCGTAGTTGCCCTTGCGGAGCAGACGATGGATACGACCAACTGGGAACTGAAGTCCGGCACGAGATGATCGGGACTTTGCCTTTCCCTTGACTTTTCCTCCTTTGCCGCGGCCAGACATTTTGATGAGTTGAGTTTAGAGTAGCTTTACACAAACGAAACAACGAATGTAGAATGTTGGAAATCCACAGAGGGTCGATGCTTATATACTCTTGGCAATCCTGAGCTCATGCAGGTATGTCTATGGCGAACATGAAGCATAAAGCAAACGAGGCAATATGTTTACCCTCGATGCAGCAAGAATAGGGTGAAAAGAAACATAATAATGTAGGGGAAAACGACGGAATCGAAGATTATGAAAACACGTTCCGGATGAGTTTTGCCTGTTTGAAAGCAGCTGCAACCCAAGTCGGAATCATCAGTTTCGTTTCGAATCTAACCCAAACAACTCTACTACAATGGCACCGAAAACCAGCGGAAAGGCCGCCAAGAAGTCCGGCAAGGCCCAGAAGAACATCGCCAAGGGAGACAAGAAGAAGAGGAAGGTCCGCAGGAAGGAATCCTATGCTATCTACATCTTCAAAGTGTTGAAGCAAGTCCACCCTGATACGGGAATATCTTCCAAGGCCATGAGCATCATGAACAGCTTCGTCAACGATATCTTCGAACGTATCGCTGCTGAATCCTCTCGGCTGGCTCACTACAATAAGCGCTCGACCATCACATCCCGCGAAATCCAGACTGCCGTCCGTCTGCTGCTTCCGGGAGAGTTGGCCAAGCACGCCGTCTCTGAAGGAACCAAGGCTGTCACCAAGTACACCAGCTCCAAGTAAATTGGCAAACCATTTTCAACCGGCCCTTTTCAAGGCCACAACATGTATATGAGAGATGAGTCGTTTTTCTTTTCAAATTGAAATCATTTCTTATTATGATCGTTATTTTTTTATGTGAATTGTTTTTTGGAGTGTGTTCTGGGACGCATCAATGAACTACAATCAAAATTGACGATGAAACAAAAATAACGAACTACGCATGTTTGATGAAATAGCTCTAAGAAAAAAACCATTCTCAAATAGTAAACACATAACAAAAATTTCACTGTATTTAATTTCATACAACACAAAATACGAACATTGAAGTACCAGAATTCCACACTTACTGTATAAAATGAGTTAAACCTGACGGAAAAGTGATACATGAATTCAATAGATTGTTATAAGTGATCTGTATATATTTATGATTCAATCAAATTCATTTTAAAATCCTTATCGCGCGCATTGGATGTAGTTTGTCAATGATACATCGCTTTGTTCGCTGAGCAATTTTATGACCAGTCTTTTGATTCCTGATTCATGGCTTAGAATTCATGCATACCTGCTTTGACTATATAATATTTTTGTTTAAAATCTGTTATCCTCGATAGTTTTATAAGAATCATTGTCTTCTGAAAAATATCAGGAACGTTATTAAAGCCAAAAGTTAAACGTGTAATTTCATAAGGTGACAATAGCTGCAATGTGGAAACAATCAAGTCAAATAATTTATTTTAAGCTTAACCTAGTTAAGCTTTAAATTATTTATTTGACTTGATTGTTCCCAAAATGCAGTTATTGGCGCCTCATGAATTTACACGTTTATCTTTCGGCTGTAAAAATGTTCCTGATATTTTTCAAAAGACAATGGTTCGACTCTAAGTCGTCGAACTGGTGAAAATAAGATCAATACTGATGTTATGAAATCGCTTGGTACATCTTTGTACCTGAAAATGATCACATTTTCATATGTGATGAAAGGAATTAGAGAAACATGAACTATCAAAGAACGAAAGAACATAAGCCGTAAATATCATGAAAATTTCGAAAAAGATACAACGGCTCACCGACAGGACTTGAACCTGCAATCTCCGCTTCGGTACAACGGCGCGTTAGCCAATTCCACGGTTCCATCACGTTCACCGTGGTGGAATTGGCTAACGCGCCGTTGTACCGAAGCGGAGATTGCAGGTTCAAGTCCTGTCGGTGAGCCGTTGTATCTTTTTCGAAATTTTCATGATATTTACGGCTTATGTTCTTTCGTTCTTTGATAGTTCATGTTTCTCTAATTCCTTTCATCACATATGAAAATGTGAAAATAAGATACTTTTCGAACCGTGCATTATGTATCAGCAATATTTGCTATAAATCATCTTTGAATGTAGCTTGCGGGATATTCAAACTCCCAATCCCTTTTGTTTAAACAAAAATGCTTTTTCAGTGTTTTGTTCAAAAATATTGGCATAACGGCACATAAGCTTACGGATTTCAATTGCTTGGAGTTTTGAAGAATCACGGAAGAGCATTTTTTTATGAAAGTCTACTAAATTGGATACATATAGTTTTTATTATTAAAAAAAGCGCTTTAAAATTAATTTTCGACACTTTCGACAACTGGTAGCGAGACGCATAAAATAAATAATTTATTTAACTTTAGTCTTAAGTCTATTAACTTAAATGGATTTTATTCTGTTTGAAAAATCAGAGCAACTTGTACTGATTTCAAAGGACCAAACATACTATTAATCAATTAGAATAAGATTTTTATGAGACTTGAAATTGGTTTAGTGAAATCAGAAAAGAGAATTTTTTTTCAAAATAATTATGATTTCAATTTTAAATATCTGTATGAGGATTATTGAGATTAAGAATTAAAATTAGATCAGAACAGTGATCGTTGTTCTATAAATTGTCAGGATACTAATCATAATACTTTACCGAATACGATATGTGCAAAGTTTTCCGATGTGTTCTTTAAAAAAAGATAAGGTTTTATATAAAAATTAGAAAATGGCTTTAATGATATAACATCAATACTCTTTGTAAATTTTAAGGGAAATCATAATTCACTTATGACTCATTGTTCTGTAATTGTTAAGTAAAACCAACTTTTAACCCACGTACTTGATTGAAACTAAGGTCCGCTGGAAGTGTCTCGCAAAATCGCATTTTGATATGAATAAAACATATAATTATTTGAAAAATATGAATGATCCATCAAGTTAACTTACCATTTCTTAATTTGAACAGTAAATCATAAAAATTTTCATGGTTTCAATAGTTAAAAATGACATTTTTGATAACAACCTTCAACTTTGTTGCTAAAGGCCGGTATGAAACGTTAGAATTTCCTATGTCTCCGTCAACATTCAGTCTGTTTGAATCGATTTTCGAATATGCTATTGAGTTCACTTTCAATAAATGAAATTTAAATCTATGATTTTCTTTGCAATAATCTTGGATGAACAGTATTTTAAAAAAAGGTTTCTTAAAATCTGAAAATGATTCTTTTCAAATGAGATAACGTTACCTATCGCTTGTCACTAGCAAGGACATCAAATATAACGGACTGCTTGGAGCAGTCATTGGCTTCATTCATAAACTTTTCCTCGTGAAGTGTGAGCATTCTACCAAACCAAAACTAAAATGACTGAAACCGAAGTTGCTGCCGCGGCCCCAGCTGCCTCTCCTGCCAAGGCCACCAAGAAGCCAAAGGCCCCCAAGGGAGATAAGAAGCCCAAGAAGCCATCCACCCACCCGCCAGTCAACGACATGGTTGTTGCCGCCATCAAGACCCTGAAGGAACGCAAGGGTTCGTCGCTGCAGGCCATCAAGAAGTACATCGCTGCCAACTACAAGTGTGATGTGGCCAAGTTGTCGCCCTTCATCAAAAAGGCCCTGAAGAGCGGTGTCGAGAAGGGTAAGTTCACCCAACCCAAGGGCACCGGTGCTTCCGGATCGTTCAAGATCAAGGCTGAGGATAAGAAGCCAGCTGGCGAGAAGAAGAAGAAGGTCGCCGCCAAGAAGCCAAAGAAGGCCGCTGGCGAGAAGAAGACCGTGGCCAAGAAGCCAAAGGCCGCTGGCGCCAAGAAACCGAAAGCCGCTGCCGCTAAGAAGCCAAAGGCCGCCGCTGAGAAGAAGGCCAAGGCTGCCACGGCCAAGACAGCCAAGAAAGCCGGCACCGTGAAGAAGGCTGCTGCCCCCAAGAAGGCTGCTCCCAAGCCAAAGGCCGCTGCCAAGAAGCCAAAGACCCCCAAGAAGCCTGTTGCCAAGAAGGCTGCCGCCAAGAAGTAAATTGTATCTGATTTGACGAATTTAACTTATCCCACGGAATCAGTCCTTTCCAGGACTACCAGTCATATTATCCAAGAGTTTTTTAAATGAAATTTTCCGTTAATACGATTCATTTATCAGTACATGTTAAATTCGATAGCGTTGTGCTAACGTTTTGACAGGTTGGCTTAAAAGACTTTATAATGCTGTCATTTTAATGTTTAAGGATCAATTGGATATTGTGCGTATACCATTTGGTTTGTATAGATCATCTAGTAATTTTCAAACGCTCATGATAACGTTACCTAATTTATCGTCCATATCGGTGAAAAGTGATGGTTTTTTTTAGTAAGAACATCTTAAGATTATGAAATTTTTATAGAAAGTTATTGAAATGAAAGATGGTGAAAATGAGCGGGTAGAATTTATTTAGAAGCATTATCATCGCATATAAAATTTTTGTTCGGCACGGGCCAACTACTATGAAGCGGTAGATACAGATAGAGTTGCATCTACCACTACAAATTAGTAGGGCATGCGTGTTTCACCCCACAAGCGGTAACTTGCAGTGCAAACGACCAACAAAATATGGTATGTGATTGCTCAGATAAGCTCCCGTCAACTCAGGACACATCTATTGTTGTGTAGCCTTCTTAGTTTGTTACCATCGCGTTCGTTACAACCGGTGTTTGGTTCACCAATAAAGCCGATAAATTAAGTATCAAACATAAATCACGGTGATTAATCTCTTCACCAAGCTAGCGATAACTTTATAAATTCCTTTATTTAGCTTTTGAGGTGATTTTCTATGAAACATAACTTTAAAAATTGGCTTTTGGATTGAAAAATGTGCCAGATAGTTTTCAAAGTACGATATCCTCAATAGTCTTTTCAGCGTAAAGCAAATCGATGCTGTTGAACATATACTAAAATAAGAACGATACCCTGTTTATTCGCTTAACTACTCTTACAGTTTTGCATTGAACTATAATAAAACTCAAGTTTATCTCCTCCAAAACTGTATTTGTGGCCCTGAAAAGGGCCGTTTTGATAGCAATTCATTCAAGGCATGATTTAACCTCCGAAACCGTACAGAGTGCGTCCCTGGCGTTTCAAGGCATAGACGACATCCATGGCAGTGACGGTCTTCCGCTTGGCGTGTTCAGTATAGGTAACAGCGTCACGGATCACGTTTTCCAGGAACACTTTCAGAACACCACGAGTTTCCTCGTAGATCAAACCGGAGATACGCTTGACTCCTCCACGACGAGCCAGACGACGGATAGCGGGCTTGGTGATTCCCTGGATGTTATCACGCAAAACCTTGCGATGACGCTTGGCGCCACCCTTTCCTAGACCTTTTCCTCCTTTGCCGCGGCCAGTCATTGTTGATGATTTGTGTTAGGTTGTTTTACGAACGGTTGAAACGAAACTGATGCTTAACGGACTATGAGGGTCCTGCTTTTATACGATTTTCCGAGGGTAGACTTTTGAGCATTCCGTTATGCTGCTCCTTCGCATAATGTTGCCTGGGTTAAGGGGAAGCATCCCTTCCATGCAAGAACATAGCATCTGCCGTTTAGGCGGGAACATGTTCCTCGAGCAGAGGTATAAATATGTCCGCCCTAAACCTTTGAGGGTTATTCTGAAATCATCGTTTCTCTTGATCATTTCATAAAAACAATTCAACCACCATGGCTCGTACCAAGCAAACCGCTCGTAAGTCCACCGGAGGAAAGGCTCCTCGCAAACAGCTGGCCACTAAGGCTGCTCGTAAGAGTGCTCCAGCCACCGGAGGAGTCAAGAAGCCTCATCGTTATCGGCCAGGAACCGTTGCTCTGCGTGAGATCCGTCGTTACCAGAAATCCACCGAGCTGCTAATCCGCAAGTTGCCCTTCCAGCGTCTGGTTCGTGAAATCGCTCAGGATTTCAAGACCGATCTGCGTTTCCAGAGCTCGGCCGTCATGGCTCTGCAGGAAGCTAGCGAGGCCTATCTGGTTGGACTGTTCGAGGACACCAATCTGTGTGCCATCCATGCCAAGCGTGTCACCATCATGCCAAAGGACATCCAGCTGGCTCGTCGTATCCGTGGAGAACGTGCTTAATTTTTTTGTCGTTGGTTTAAACAAACGGCCCTTTTCAGGGCCACCAAATTGTTTTTTAAAGCGATAGTGTTGAATTATTTTTCACCACTTGGACCACAGAAATTGAATTTCTTAATGAAAATTTCGCATCCTGCATCAGACTGTGGGTTTTTTATGTGCATTGTAGTTGCAAAATGTTTGCATTTTATCAACGGTTTCCAGAATTCAAAAACTTCATGGTCTGCGGTCCAAATGGATTTTAACTACTTCCGAATTTAGGCAAACGTTTTTCTTTTCGATGTACTTTAAAAAAATGCCCACAGGTTGATCAATGTTGCGAAATTTTCAGAGAGATACACAATTTCTGCTATGCTAGCTTCGAAATCACGTAATTTTGGTGAAAATTTCGGTCACCCATGATCTAAATCAGGTATGTCAAACTGGGCGTTCGCGGGCCGCATGCGGCCCGCGGCCTAAGTCAATGCGGCCCGCGTAGCCCCGTCTTAAATTTTCACAAAAAAAAAACACCACTGATTTTTATGTAAAAAATGACTGCAAAAAACTAAAGCTGAATGTACCGATTTAACTGGTTTTGGCTGCGGCCCTCTACGTCATAGAAAATTTTTAATGCGGCCCGCACACCTAAACGAGTTTGACATGCCTGATCTAAATGAACTTTCAGGTTATGTTTTCTGAAACAATCTTCTCATTCACTCAATTGGGTTAGAGAAATTTTTATATGTAAGATTTTCTTTTTTGACCCGCCAAAACTATTTAAAACTTAAATATGGCATACAACAAAAACACTTAAAATGCTTCCAACATGATGCTGCTGATCTCATGTTTTTACAACAAATTTTTCACTCAAAGTTTGTAGTCTCAAAAATTTCAATATTTATTTGAACTAAACCGGAACTGATCAAACCATTTGTTCATAAAAATGATCTCAATTGTGATCTCCACTACGAATGTTTCACTGTAGAAGTAGCGATGCTTTCTCACCTTACAAAATTCTGCCTAATATTTTTTTACTGTGCAATAAATTGGAAATTGTTGATAATTTGTTAGGTTTTCATGTGTGTATAAATTTCCGACAAAGCAGTCCATATTGTATTTAAAAAACGCATTAATTTTCCGACCGACGATCCGATAGTAAATGATATCATCTTCATGAATTCTAATATGTGATTTTAAGTATGAATTTTGAGAGTGATGTTTGATCTTATATCTAACAAGATTCTTAACGAAAGTGGCTTGGTTAAAATTACACTAGTTTACAAAATTTGAAAAAAAACAGTTTTTGAGTTATGCTTAAAATATGAAATTTCGGAAAAATAAAAAAAGTACATGTACTTAAATTGAAATATCTCGGACTGTATAACTGTAATTTGAAATCTCTGTTTTGCAGATTAAAGGTGACAAATTTGCTATCGATCATTCGAACATCATTTTTGTTCTTCATCAACAGTACTGTTGATATACGTGGCTTATGAAATAAAAAATAATAAAAGACACATTTTTTTAGAAAAAAAATTGTTTGAGTGAAAGTTTTAGACTCGATAGTAACATTTAAAAAATCTGTTTTTCTTTTGGTCTTAAAACAAACTTAAAACAAAGATTTGAGGGGTTATTTTTCAAAATCGGTTGAAAATTGAAGAAGTTACGGTTACTTTACCATAACAGTAATTGTTTTTTCTGTAATATCTTTTTTCTTCACCAGCCGATTGTTTTTTTTCTGATTGATTTGATTAAAGACTATGTTAAGGCAAGCATTTTATTCGAAGACTGTAACCCGATTGGACTTAAAACAATAAAGTTATGCGTTTCAAAAGCCGCATTTTTTACGCATTGCGATTTATACGAGAGTTTTCGGCCGAAATATAATCTTTGAGCATAACTAAAAAACTGTTCAACTGAGATTTTTTTTGAATTTCATTTCCGGATTCAGCGCCAGATTTTACATTAAAATTGACTTTCAGTTTACTAAGTTCAAAAATGCTGTAAACTAGTGTTATTAATTAAAAGAATTAGCTCGGAGCCTTCTAATCATTCATTCAATTAAAAATGTTTAAATTCTTAGAAATAATGATTCATTCAAAGTAACGCATATTTTTCAGTGAATCTGTGTTTGAACAAACTAGGAATATTTCGAACTCCTGACTTTTTGAAAACAAGACTGCGCCATTAGACTGAGGCGACTTGGGGTCATTTTTGAATTTCTCAAAACCTGGGGTCTAAAAAGTTTCGTTTTGGTCCAAAACTTATCCATGATTTATTGCAGAATTTTGAGGTAACGTTCACATGAGTAAATTTAAACTTTTTGGTTTGCATGGGAAAATTGAATATTTTGTACTGAAAGATCAACATAATTTTTTTTTCTGTGGAACCGAGCTTATGGTTTTTGTGCAAATTCATAAATTACTTTAAGGAAATTTTACACTGAACAACTTTGTTGAAATCTGTATCTTATTAGACAAAAAGTAATAAGGTTTTGAATGGGGTTATATCTTTTGGCATTGATTCTCTGTTACAAAAAATAAAAAAAAATGTTCTTCTAGAATTTTTTTTTTACCTTCCGCATCTGGAAATAAGCTATATGTTTTCACTTGTCCCAATAAACGGGACAAGTGTGAATTAAAAAATTTGTTTTTGCCAATATTTTTAAATATTTTACTGCTACAGTCAAATACGATGCGGCAACGTAGGGTACAATAATCGGTCGAATTAACTGTAGATATTAAAATTTTTGACTATTTTGATATGTCAATATTTATAAATTTGTTATTTTGCAATTTTTGTGAGTATTGTCAATCTTGCATACTTTGCCAATGTTTTCAATTTTGTTTTCAATTTTTATCTTTTTTGTCATTTTTGTAATTTTGGCCATATTTGTCATTTTGGCATTTTTGTCAATTTTGTCAATTTTATCAATATTAGAAATTTTTATAATTTTTTTTTCTTTGTCATTTTACCAAATTCGCTATTTTATCATTTTTGTTGTTTTTGTAAATTTTGTCTTTTTCAATTTTTGTAATTTTTGTAATTTTGGTCATTTTGTGAAATTCGTCTTTTTGGCATTTTTGTTAATTTTGTCAATTTGTCAAATAAGTCTATTTCGTCAATTTTGTAAGTTTTGTCAATTTTGTCAATTTTTATCAACTTTGTCAATTATTAAATTTTTCCATTTTTATGATTTTTGTTATTTTCGTCATTTTGTTAAATTCGCCATTTGAGCTTTTTTGTCCTTTTTGTAATTTTTGTCAATTTGTAAAGTTTGCCATTTTGGCATTTTTGTCATTTTGGTCTGTTTTTTTTTTTTTTTGTCAATTTAGTCAATTTTGTAATTTTTTCCATATTTTTTGTTTTTTTTGTCAATTTGTCAAATTCGTTATTATGGCATTTTTGTCATTTTTGATTATTTTGTCAATTTAGTAATTTTTTCCATTTTTGTAATTTTTGTTATTTTTGTCATTTTGTGAAATTTGCCATTTTGGCATTTTTGTTAATTTTGTAAATTTTGTCAAAAAAGTCTATTTCGTAAATTCTCTTCTTCTTCAAATTTTGTCAGTTTTGTCAATTTTGTCAATTTTTGTCAACTTCATCAATTTTTTATTTTTCCATTTTTATGATTTTTGTTATTTTTGTCAATTTGTCAAGTTTGCCATTTTGGCATTTTTGTCATTTCTGATAATCTATTAGTCTATTTTTTTCTGTCAATTTAGTCAATTTAGTCAATTTCATTTTTTGTTATTTTTGTCAATTTGTCAAAGTCGTAATTTTGGCATTTTCGTCATTTTTGATTATTTTGTCAATTTAGTCAATAAAGTCTGTTTTATCAATTTAGTCAGTTTTTTCAATTCTGTCCATATTGTTATGTTTGTCATTTTGTCAAATTCGCAATGTGGGCATTTTTATCAATTTGTAATGTTATTTTGTCAAATTCACCATTTGGTCATTTTTGTCATTTTTGCTATTTTTGTCAATTTTTCAATTTAATCAAATTTTTCAATTTTGTCAAAATTATCAAATTGTCATTTTTTTTAATTTTGTCAATTTTATAAATTCTGTCATTTTTTCAACTTTGTCACTTTTGTCAATTTTGTCAATTTTGTCAACTTTGTCAGTTTTGTCAATTTTGACGATTTCTTCATTTTTGTTAATTTTGTCAATTTCGGCAGTTTTGTCAATTTTGTCCGATTTGTCAATTTTGAAAGTTTTGTCAATTTGGTCAACTTTTTCATTTTTTCCATTTTTTTTGTTTGTCACTTTGTCATTTTGCCTTTGTTGTTTATTTTGTCAGATTTGTCAATTTTGTCTATTTTGTCAATTAAGTTATTTTTTTTTCATTTTTGTAAGTTTTGTTACTTTTGTCATTTTGTTAAAATCGCCATTTTTTTCATTTTTGTTATTCTTAGTAATTTTGTAAATTTTGTAAATTGTGGCAGTTTTCTCAATTCTGTCCATTTTGTAAACTCTGTCCATTTTGTCAAATTTGTCATTTTCGTCAGTTTTGTAATTTTCCATATTTTATGACTTTTGTTAATTTGTCAAATTCGCCATTTGAACATTTTTGTCATTTTAGATAATTTTGTCAATTTAGTAAATTAAGTCTTTTTTGGCAATTTTGACAATTATGTCCATTTTGTCAATATAGTCTATTTTGTCAGTATTATCAATTTTGGCAAATTTGTCATTTATGACAATTTTGTTTTTTTTTTTCATTTTTGTGATTTTTGTCATTTTGCCGAATTCGCCTTTTGGGCATTTCTGTCAAATTCGCCATTTTGCAGGTTTGTCATTTTTGATATTTTTGTCAATTTAGTCTTTTTTGTAAATATTGCCAGTTTTGTCAATTTTTTTTTCCATTTCAATTTTTTTTCAATTTTATTAATTTTGACAATTTTTTAACTTTGTCACTTTTGTCAATTTTGTCAATTTTGTCAATTTTGTCAATTTTGTCAATTTTGTCAAGTTGGTCAATTTTGTCAATGATGTTAATTTTGTCAGTTTTGCTTTTTGTCAATTTTGTCAATTTCATCAGTTTTGTCAATTTTCCAGTTTTGTCAATTTTATCAATTTTATCATTTTTGTCAATTTTTTTTAACAGGTTTTTCAAATCTCCATAAAGTACAATATGCATTAAATTCCAGCATGAGAATCTTGCTCTTTCAATTTCAAAATTTATGTAAATTCGAGACTGGTAAATCAGCATACATCCTCCAAGTAGTGGGGGGCGGAATGGATAAATATGGGAGGTAGCTCCCATGTATTTTTTTTCTTGGCTTTTATGAGAACTTATCAAAAATTGGGCCATATTTTATAAGAGAGGCTTTTTTGCGTATACGTATGCAAAACTCGAAAATTTATGAAATATTTTGGACCAATGTTTCTATGGAAGTTCGCGACCTTCCCACTTTGGAAAAAAGAGTGGAGAATCCATACGAGTAAACAAAAAATTTGGCATAATTAAAGTTACTTGAAGCTTTAAAAACAGAACTCAAATTTTAGATCTTGAAAAACAAATTAAGAGATCAAGTTTCAGTGAATAATATAAAATAAATAATCTTTTTTTGAAATTCGGAAATTCAGCTCTCATTTTAAAGTAATTTCTTCTGAACTATGTGAAAATTTTGTTTTAAATAATGCATACAAAAAAATTTTTTTTTTACAAATTACATTTATTTTTGGAAGGTGGAGTAAAGCACACCGGGTCAGCTAGTTTACTCTATAAAGATTACTTTGAGAGTGAGCCAAAATTAATGATGATGAGTCTTGACAAAAAAAGAAATATATTTAAAAAAATATGTTTAAAATCACACAATTCACTTACACTACCTGCTCAAGATTAAAGTGAACTGATCGTTATTATTATTTTTCAAATTTTTATCTTTTTGTCGGATAACCAAATCCCTGCGCGATTTGTTTATAATGATGGAACAAACGAGCAATGCGTTTGACGGTTCCATTAATGGTTGGTATTCGAGAACGAAATATAAAAGGATCTTAAAAATTGATAACCGGCTCCAAAGTGGGAGATGACAACCGGCGAAAATCCTCTTTAAACAACAGCACAGCCCACACATAAAAAAGGGTTGGAAACTGGAAAGTGGAATGCAAAACTCAAACAAAAATGAAAAAGGATTTCACTCAAGCGGCACATTATGGCCGACCATTGTGTCCGGCACTGTCTGGTTCGTAATGGCTTTTCGTAATTGAACGTTTGCAGACAATCCTGGAACAATAATAATTGAAAGAAAGTCCTGATTTCTTAAGAAGACTCATGTACTGGTGGAGAGTTAAAAGAAATCTTTTAGTACACAGTTATCAAAAATTCCAAGATTCTTCTTTCTGGAATTTCGAAATTTGTTAATAAAGGAATTTTTCTTAACGCTTTTCTGAATATTTGATTCCAGCCGTTTGACACGCGTGGCAAAAGAAACAACAAAAAACTCAAACTGGAAATTTTCACCAGCAAACATAATTGAAACATCATCCCGGGGACCCCCTCGTGAGGAAAACAGTTTTTGTTTTAGCCAGAAACTCGCGAACGAAGTGAATGAATGAGTGAGTAAGTGAATGAATGAAGTGGGGAGACGAGACGAGATCAAGTGTGTTTTCCATTAGCGTCGAAAATTCTCCATCGAGGCGTTCCTGTTTGTACCTCTGCTACCCGACTCCCTCTCTTGAATGTTGTGGCAGTCACCACAATTTCCGTTGTGCCCTAGTTCCTGTTCTGAGGGAAATTATCTGGGGGGGCGGGAAAAAAGGTGGGGGTGGTAGGATATCTGATTTACATTTCCAACTACACTGTGCTGTATCACTGCCGCTAACCGATACGGTAAGTAGCATACGTTCAGCCGATAGATAGATACACACAAGTACGTAACGTGGGGATCACATCTGTAATCCATCCGAAACGACGGGCTCTCTATCCTCTGATCCGATGATCCGTGCAACCGGAACAAGTCAAAGTTACTGAACTGAGCGCGGTTTGCCGTCGCCCTCCGGTTGGATGAAAAGGGCGTTCCAATGCCAGCTGAATGAAGCAAGGTGGAAAGAGAGCTCTGGTATTTGCTATACGACGATTTTCCTGGGAAATCAGTCGCTAGATAACTTTATCACAAACTTCTGTCGGCAGTCGTCGTCGTCGTCGGCAATGTTTGTGGATGTTGCCAGTACTCGCTCTATGTCTACATTGTACTTTTTGGCATGTTTACATTAAGCTGGTTCAATGACGACAGATTCTTCGTTTAGGCATTCATCCCAGGGAAAAAAAACCTATGAGGGATTTTTTTGGGATTCCTGTTCACCTGCGGTTGAGCATTTGCGTGCTTATTGAAAATTCCCCAGATTCCCCAGGAATGGATTGAAATGTAGAGATAAATTGTTATATTATGGAGGTCTGATACTCGTATACATATTTAGCTCATTTTTAATTTTCTCAATTTGGTCGTTTAACTCAATAAGAATGGAAACGAAATGTAAGAAATAACAAGAAGTGAGTAAATTAATTCCTTCTACAATTTTGTAACATACTTAGAATTAAGGATTCTCTTTACAGATATATTCACTAAATATCTTGTTTGGGGTCAGGGCAAAAAAACTCGGTCCTACCGTTGAGTCACACGTGTTGTCCAGCAAGCCCTGATGTCCCTTCCAAAGGCACAGGTTCAATGACCTCGGGTGGTTGAGTTTAGCATGCGGTTGCATGCACGGAGTTTCTTTGTCCAATGATTCACACACGGTTTTTTTACAAACGCGAACACATTTTATTCTTGGAATCTAGCACACATTTATTTTAGGAAACTAACATATTTATTCAACTTTACTTATAAATTTATTATTCTAAGTTTTACTTAAGCTAACACAAATTAAAAGCCGCTAAGGGTATCCCCTATAGTGCGTTCCCGACGGATGGTTGACGAAGACTAAATTTCGCCCACTGGTATGGTCATCGGCATGGTGATCTTGCTGTCCTCGTATCACTCAGTCACTCGCCGATGGGATGACACATGGTAGTGGGCTTTCGATCTCACTGATAAGAACGCGGTGAGAAATATTTCAATTGGTAGCAACGATGATCATTCCATGAAATCCTCAACATCCTCGCCTACCCTGAAGTATTTGGGATGCTTCTGAAAATAAAGAAAACTTCCCCTCGATGCAGTGGATACTCTATTTATCGAACATTCTCCTCAGAAGCGACAGGTTCTTCGTTGATTGGTAGAAAACAAAGCTTAACTACCGGTCGTGTAAGCATGCCAGTGGCCGTTTTCAATTCTGCTACTCTGGTTACACCATTATTTCCTGGGAACACTGCTGATACGGTAAAAATTTGGTCAAGGGAAAACGCTTGTAAATCGGTGAAATCGTTTATTCAAAAAATCAAATTAAATTTCTTTTTCAAGTTTAATTAGTATAAAATTCAGGTAAAATATTCACTTAGGCTTCCGCTTTTCCAAGCCCGAATTTCCGGGCCTTACCCATGCCATCAGATTTTGTACAGCCGCCTTGTCCACCTTCTTGGCCGAAGAAAGCCAGTTTGCCTTGAACTGCTGCTCGTCCTTAGCAGTTTTTTTTTTTGTCTTCTTTAGGTTCCGCTTGACACTAGCCCAGTATTTCTCAATTGGCCAGTATAATCTCAACTCCTGTCCCGGAAGCTGCTTGTAGTCGGCTTTGACGTAGGTTTCGTCGTCCATTACCACGCAGTCAAACTTCGTCAGCATCGTCGTGTACAGCCTCTAGGATCGCGCTCTGGTCGTCGTTTTTTGTTTATCATCGCGATTTGGAGTCACTACCTTCTTGTAAGTCGATAGTCCGGCTCGTTTTTTGGCTCGATGCACGGTAGTAGACGATACAACTAGGCAACTTTTAGCGATTTTGCCAGCTTTGCGTGCGAGTAACTCGGATTTTCGCGATGGGTGAGCAAAATATTGATACGCTGCTCTCCTTCCTTGGACGGCATTTTGACAACTGAAGAGTGAATTCCAAAATCAAAATAGGAGCAACATTCTACACACACACACACACACACACACACACACACACACACACACACACACACACACACACACACACACACACACACACACACACACACACACACACACACACACACACACACACACACACACACACACACACACACACACACACACACACACACACACACACACACACACACACACACACACACACACACACACACACACACACACACACACACACACACACACACACACACACACACACACACACACACACACACACACACACACACACACACACACACACACACACACACACACACACACACACACACACACACACACACACACACACACACACACACACACACACACACACACCTTAAAAATGAGGGGTGTTCAGGTTTTTTAAATGCAAAATTGAAAGAAATACGTCAAGTTGATATTGAACAAATTTTGACCGTATCACTCATTAATCCTCCCTAATCGCCATCTCATGGGAAGTTGGTTCTCATCAGTGATGAGTACTAAGCGCCCAACTGCTATTTTAGTCTCTGGGATCCAATGTTTTGATTTTGCTTGCATTTTTTTTTTGTTCTGTGTCTCTTTGAATGTACAGCATAAGATAATTCGACAGCTTTAAATCACCCGTTTTTATGTTTTTCTGCTGCTTTAAATTCGGTCGTTCGATTCCTTCGTCACGAGAAACCCCCATAAAACTCGAAGCAATTCGAGTACATGTGCTGAAAGTAAGAAAAATAGTGATAAATCGTGCTAAAGTTTCGGTTATTGAAAGTACCGTTTGTTTACAAAGAACATTAGTGTAAACACCCCAGCTCGATTTTTCCGATTGAAGCGACATCTGCCGGAAATTTTGTGGAACCATCAGTTTCTTTCTGCGAAGTCAATTGCATAACTGAAGGCGCAATGGAACAGCACTGCTCGACTTGCCGTGAAGCTATCACTGGTATCGAGCAAATCGCTTGCAAAGGAGTCTGCAGCAAGCGATTCCACATCGCGTGCACTGGATTGTCTAAAAGTTTGGCCAGACAAATTGATACTACGTCCAATAATGTTTTCTGGTTCTGTGATGACTGTGCAGCGATTATTTCAAATCCTAGTTTCCGTTCGATGGCATTTAATGCTTCTGCTGAAACAAACGCAATTGCGCAACTCACAAACGCAATAACCGAGTTGCGTTCAGACATTAAGCAGCTTGCTCCGAAACCGATCCGTACCCCTCTGTGGAATAAGTCAACGCCCACGTCCACGCCCATTGAGCTAAGGCGTCCAATGAAGCGAATTCGGGTCCCTGATGCTGTTTCGACTGAGCCGTGTCAACTTGGGTCCAGAAATGCTTCAAACGATTTAGTATCCGTTCCACTTTGTGATGACGAAAACCCCAAGTTGCTCTGGATGTACTTGTCACGCATCAAACCTGACGTCACTGAAGATGCTGTCAAGGCAATGGTCCATGCCAACCTTGGTGTGGAGGATGCGAATGTTGTTAAACTGGTTCCAAAAGGAAATGATATTAGCAACTACCGTTTTATATCATTTAAAGTCGGCCTATCACCGGATCTAAAATCAAAAGCATTGAATCCTGATTCTTGGCCAAAAGGATTGTATTTCCGGGAATTCGTGGATTACAGCTCGAAGCAGTTTCGCGGTCCTCAACAATAGCAGTAACCAGCCATCAGAAAACCTTATTTTGATTCCGGGACGCATCATTCATGCCAATTCGGAAGTTCTCTACTCTGGCCACCAACGACCGACTGTTCCTGCTGCAAGTCGTCCCGTTAATCGGTCAGGTGGTTCAGAGGGTGGCTTCCAATTGCCATGCTATGGCAAGTATACATCTGTTTCAAAGTTTTCTCCCAGTGACGCGTTTATGCCTTCCAGCTTCACATGTGCCTCGGATTGTGCGTTTTTCATACCTAATGATGCACGCTTCGGAGCTGATGCCAGCCTTATACTGCAGCCTACCGCTAACAGCTGTTCAGATATCGATGCTAACTCGGCGTTTTTTAACTGGAATTCGGGACGCACCACTCAAAGCAATTGGGAAGTTCTTTACCCGGACCACCAACGACTGACTGTTCCTGCTTCAAGTCGTCCCGTTTATCGGTCAGGTGGTTCTGGGGGAGGCTTCCAATTGCCATTTAATGGCAAGTATCCTTCGGTTTTATGTATTCCATCTAGTCACACACCTCTGCCTTCTAGTCCCGAACCGTGTGCGTCAAGTTCGACAGTACCTTTCGATAAGTTGGATGTTTGCCCAAATGGAAATTTTGCTGATAATTTGCTGATTGGATCACCGGGATGCAACAAACTTAGCACAATGGAGGCCCCCAAGCCCTTCGTCACAGTCGCGCAGTTTCCAGCCAGCGTCAACAGTCGTCCCGGCCCTGTGTTCGAAGAAGGCAACGGGGCTCTCCAGCCTGTGCTTTCAGGCAAGTACCCTTCTTCTTCTCCCGCTGCGTTCAATGACTGCCCCTCAATTTGCAGCTCTCGCCCTATTGATCATCGCAAAACACGCCCAATTGACGCATCCAATTCATCTGACGCGCTGCGCCTGTATTACCAGAACGTGCGTGGTTTGAAATCAAAGATTTGTGAGTGCTTCGTTGCTACATCAGAGCTCGGCTACGAAATCTACTCATTCACCGAAACCTGGCTCGATTCTTCAGTACCGTCTAGTCAGCTGTTCGGCTCAGATTATAATGTATTTCGTTGTGACAGAAGTAGTGTCAATAGTCGTCGTAGCAGGGGTGGCGGAGTACTTATAGCGGTGTTAAACAAGCTCAGCGCATCATTGGTTACTTTGACTAATACCAATTGCATAGAAGCCTTGTGGGTGAAAGTTTCTCATGCTCATAGTTCGTTTTTAATTGGTACAGCATATATTCCACCGGAAAAAAGTCAAGATGGATCAATTATCGATCAGCATGTTGATGGCTTATCTGAAGTTAGATTGCAACATCCTTCGTGCAGCGTTATTCTTCTTGGTGACTTCAACCAACCGCAATTGACATGGATTCGTGGTGACAGTAACAGTATGGTGATAGACTCTACTTCAATATTAACATCGGCTAGTGCATCACTTTTGGATGGAATGCAACTGAATGGAATGGATCAAAGAAACTCTCTACGCAATTCTCAAAACCGAACGCTGGACTTGGTTTTTACGGACGATTCTATCTCAATAAGCTCGGTCACTGAGGCCATCGATGCCGTTGTTCCGATTGACACGTACCATCCTCCGTTCAATTTTGATATCTCTTTTCCAAACCCTATCGTTTTTGATGAGGCGTTTGATACTTCAGCTCGCAACTTCAATCGCGCAGATTTTGACACAATGAATCGAGTCCTTTCTGAAATCAATTGGACGGATTTCCTCAATTGTACGGACGTTGATATTGCCGTGAGAGTATTTAGCTCAATTTTGGATGATGTTTTTAACAACTCAGTACCCTTGGTGCGACCTCCTCTTCGACCTCCCTGGAGTAATGGACGCCTAAAGCGGTTAAAACAGTTACGTTCTAAATTACTTAGAAAGTTCACTAGCTCCAGGTGCCCTTTCACTAAAATGAAATTGAACATTGCTACACGAAAATATCGCAGATTCAACCGTTTTTGCTATCGACGCTATGTTGCTCGTACGCAAAGGGAGCTTCGCCGCAATCCGAAAAAGTTCTGGAAATTTGTCAACTCAAAACGGAAGGAATTCGGTCTGCCTGCGGTACTCCAACTAAATGATAGAATTGCAACGTCTTCTGCCGAAAAATGTAACCTCTTCGCGATGCACTTCTCCAGTGTTTTCTCTGATCTATCGCCAACTGCTGATCAAATTTTCGCAGCCGTCACACGGTTACCCATAGATGTGTTGAATCTGGATGTTTTTTCTATAAGCGAGGAAATGGTTCTTGAAGCTATTGGTAAACTGAAGTATACTACATCAGCCGGACAGGATGGAATTCCGGCGTGCGTTCTTAAGAAGTGTCGTACTCTTTTAGTGAAACCACTTACTCACATCTTTAACCGGTCCCTAGAACAGCAAAAATTCCCCGACCTCTGGAAAAGATCGTTTATGAGCCCAGTCTATAAAAAAGGTGATAAGCAAAATATTCTCAACTACCGTGGTGTCACATCACTAGCTGCCTGCTCGAAGGTATTAGAGAGGATCGTAAACGATGTAATTTTCTCAGCTTGCCGGAACTGGATCTCTGAAAATCAGCACGGATTTTTCCCTAAACGATCGGTAACCACGAATTTGACAGTTTTTACATCATATTGCATATCACAAATGGATGGCGGAAAGCAAATTGATGCAATTTATACTGATATTTCGGCTGCATTCGATTCAGTGAATCACGATATTCTCCTGAAAAAATTGCAACGTTTGGGATGTTCTGAACGACTGTGTGCTTGGATAAAAAGTTATCTTACGAATCGCCGTTTAGCTGTCAGAATTGGTTCTGCAGAATCTCCTGATTTTATTCCAAAGTCTGGGGTTCCACAAGGTAGCAACTTGGGCCCTCTGTTGTTTACAATGTTCTGTAATGACATTAATTTGCTTCTGATTGGCTGTGGAGTTCTCCTGTATGCGGATGACCTAAAAATATTTTTGGTCATAAACAGTTTAGCTGATTGTTACGAGTTACAAGGCTTCCTGGACATGGTTGTGAACTGGTGTGCTGATAATTTACTGGTTTTAAGCGTTGTTAAGTGTTGTGTTATTACATTCGGTCGGAGGAAACATCAATTCATATATGAATACAGCATACTGGGTGAGTCACTGCAACGTGTGGATCAGATAAAGGATCTTGGAGTTTTATTGGACCGTCATATGACTTTTAAGCCCCATTACTCTGTGGTACTCGAGAAGGCCAACAGGATGCTGGGATTCATTATACGCCTGAGTACAGAATTCACCGATCCCGTCTGCCTACGAGCTTTATATTGCTGCCTGGTTCGATCAATATTGGAATCTGCGAATCTGGTATGGTGGCCGTTTGAGGCTTTGTGGGTTGCGCGTTTCGAAGCAATTCAACGGCGATTTGTGCGGTATGCTCTCCGTGAACTACCTTGGGAAAACCCGTTAAATCTACCGCCTTATCCACAACGATGTGCTCTGCTTGGACTCCATACGTTGGTGGATCGTCATTCCATTGGTCGATCACTGTTCGTGGCAAAGATCTTGAGAAATGAAATTGACTGCTGTTGGCTGCTTTCCCGTTGTAACATTTATGCTCCAGAACGAACCCTTCGTAATCGAGACTGGCTCTCATTGGAAACACGAAGTACGCGCTATGGCAGTAATGACCCCCTTCGTGCCGCAAAAATATGCTTCCTCCGTAATTATACCCTATTCGATTTTAATGTGTCCATTGCAACTTTCAAACAACGGATTGAGCATAGCATGAGTGAACGACTTAGAAACTAGAAAACGATTTATGTAAACCTAGATTTAAGTTTTATTCATTCAGACACCCACCTTTGTCAGATGATACCAATATAATAAACAATAAACAATTTGCGAAATGTACTTCTTGTGCCAACGACGCCAGAGGTCTTTGAATTTCCTCTGAATCAGCTGCCAACGGTCTAAGCAATTAATTGGAGCCCCAATAAGATCTGCTTCTGGTAAAGCCTGTAACGATTCACCTTTTAAGAAGTGCCCGGCTGTTAAAGGTGCAAAATCCAATGGATCATCACTCAGGTGTGTTAGCGGACGCGAATTGAGGCAAGCCTCGACCTGCACCAGCAACGTCGCAAAATCCTCTGCTCCTACCGGCTACCCACCCAGCACTCGTAGTAAGTGAAATTTCGCTGAACGGACTGCGGCCTCTCACAAACCGCCGAAATTTGGTGCTCCTGGGGAATTGAAGTGCCATCGTATTTCCTCATCAGTGCAGAACCGTGACACCTTCTCCCGATGCGCTGGATCCTTGAGCAGTTAGAATAATTCACGTAGTTGATTCCTCGCTCCTACGAAATTGGTTCCGTTATCCGAGTAGATGTCTGTTATTCGGCCTCGACGTCCCAAAAATCGTCGTAAGGCTTGTAGGAAACTCTTTGTTGATAAATCAGCAACATGTTCGAAGTGTACGACCTTGGTACACATACATACAAATACCGCCACATAAGTCTTCGAAGCTGCCTTGCGTCGACCTGCGCTGATGAATACTGGTCCAAAATAATCGATCCTCACCTTCGCAAATGGTTTTGAAACCGTAACTCTGGCTGAGGGTAACTTCCCCAATTGTTGTTGTATGCGTTATAGTTTTGCCTTAAAACAACATATGCATTTATGAACAATCCTTTTTGCGATATCTCATCCTCCTAAATGCCAGAACTTCAACAGAACAACGTTCAATAATAGCTGAGGAGCAGCATGTAAATATTGGTGATGATAGTGTTGAAATATCAGATCAATTAGGGGGTGTTTTCTAGGTAAAACAGCGGGACATTTCGTATTTAGTGGTTCCATGGAATTGCCTAATCTCCTATATAAACTTAAAATACCATCCGCCTCCATCAGAAGTTTGAAATATCTTAGACTCGAGCCTTTCGGGAATTCTGATTAATGTTTCAACGATTTAATTTCCTTGCCAAATTCTTGTTAATCTTCTCTCCAAGCTGAAAAACCTTCTACGAGCTGTGCCTTCTGAGTTTCCTAGTTTTTCCAATTGGTGTTGGATTTTGGGAAGTGTCACGATATGTCAGCACTCTGCATACTCATTCACGAATCGGTAACATCGGTGCTCAGTATACATTCAGGCTCTTTGCAGGTTCATGAGATTATCCAATCTTCATTTTCAGTTTCAAGCAAACATGGCTGAAATTGAAAAAAGCTCAATTCGATTATCATTAAGTTTAGTTGAATGGTGACAAAGCTTGTTCGATGCGCTAGACTTGCGGAAATTGAATAATTACTGCTGAGATTTCTATTGAAGAGGTGGGAAGGTTGAGAAATAAGTGTTCGGGTTGGCGAGAAGAACGCTGGCGATGGAGCATGTGGGACGAATGTGGGGGACAAAACTATGACAAAATTACGACAAAAATGTAATAAAATTATGACACAAATATGACAAAAAACTTGCAATAAAATGACAAAAAATGAAAAATGTGGTAAAAATATGACAAAATTATGTCAAAAAAATGCTAAAGTCTGACAAATATGACTTAAATTTTACAATATAATAAAAATAAACGCAACTCTGTCGAAAATATTACAAATGTGATAAAAATATGACAATTTTTTACAAAAAAATAAAAATTTTACCAAAATATAACAACTGAAAAAAATGTGACAACTATAAAAAAAAATATGAAGAAATATTGGCAAAAAAAATTCAAAAATAAGACAAGCGTGGTAAAAATATGACGAATACAAAACAATAAAATGGCAATATAATGACATAAAATTGTGATAGAAATAAAACAAAATTATGCTATAAATAAGACAAATACGACCAATTGATGATGAAAATATTAAAAAAAAAAATAAATTGAAGGGACAAAAATGTCGTCAAACTATGTAAAATTATGACAAAGTGGTAAAAATATGTCAAATGTCATATCTTTCAGATTGTTGTTATTTTTTTTACCAAATTTGTCATAAGTTTGCCAAGTTTTTTTCATTTTATTGATAATTTTTTTGTAATAATTTTGTCATATTTATCAGATTTATGTCATAATTTTGTTTTATTTTTAAAACAGTTGTCATATTTTTTACTGAGGTTTATTGAATTTTTGTCATTTTATTGTTAAATTGTCTTAATTTTAACATATTTTTGTCATATTTGTAAGATTTTTGTCGTAATTTTTTAATTTTTTTTTGTCATGTTTTGTTATTGTATTGTCAAAATTTTGCTATATTTTTGTAATATTTTTCATATTTTTTGTCATATTTTTATCATATTTGTCAAGTTTTTATGTCATCTGTCAGATTTTTGTCATGTTTTTGTTATTTTTTGTCATTTTGTAGTTCATTTTTTTGCCATATTTAGGCCATAATATTGTCATATTTGTTAAAATAAATTGCTGTCATTTTATTGTCAAATTTTGTCATACCTGTCAGATTTTGGTTCATACTAAATATTGTCATAATTTTTTCATGTTTTCACCATATATATTTCATTTTGTCATAATTTTGTCCTTTTTTGACCACAATTGTCATATTTTTGTTATATTTGTCTGATGTTCGCCATGTCGTCATCAAGAAGTTTATATCCATCTCTCTTCCCGTCCCCTCTGAACAATCGTATAGTCTTAACTAATTTCAAATCGTGTTTTTTTTTCGAATCCTATTTAAAAATTTTTGAAAATGGCGAAAAAACAAATGCCTACTGAAATTATCAGCAACTTTAGCTGACACTGATTGAATGCTAAAGCAGCATTCACTGATCGAATGCAGTGAGTGACAGAAACGCCTAAGCGAAAGACGCTTTCGTAGCAGTCGAGTGAAACAAGTTAGTTCGGGTTTACGAATGAGCTTTCTACTGACTGATAGACATACTCGCAAAGCTTGCCGTAAGCACGAAGATGACCGAGCCGATCAGAAGCCTTTATATTTGTTGACTTTTCTATTCCATTCATTTCAGTTCAAGCTTTTTATACTGATGGAAAATCACAGTCAATATCATTCGTGCTTTCAGAAAATTTGCAGCACTGGTTGCAAGGATCCAAAATCTCCTCGCAAGACCAAAATCGCTCCATAATTTCCTCTATCGTACCTGAAACTGCCATGTTGCAGGTCGTGAGTTGAGGTTGACTGTTATGTGAAACCTCCCCAGACACCACCCAGCCGAAAACCGATTCTGTAAGCTGTGGTAGTCCAAGTAACATTTCTCTGCCAGTTCGAAAAAAGCGGAAGAAGTTCGAAATCCCTAGGACCAAATCAACTGATCGTGAGTTGAAAAATGATGGATCTGCCAGTTGTATATCGTCGTGATTTACAATGATTTTGGTGGAAAGTTTGCGGTTACCTTAGCCAATACCAGAAATTCCATATTCTGGTCGTAATCCGACACTCTAGAACGAATCCTTGCAGCTACCCGATACCTTGCCTTGGCGGAGGAATTCCCTATTCCGATGATCGACACATCCGTGCTCTTTCTCGTAACCTTCAACATCTGGCATAATTTTTCCGACATAAAATTACACTCGGAGCTTGAGTCTAACAATGCTCTTGCTGGATGTTTGACTCCACCTTCACCTTCGATGAGAACCACTGCTGTAGCGAGAAGTATCCTTGTTTCCTTTACTCGACCAGTATTTGAAGAAACCCTTTCGTTGGCCGTCGTGTTTGAAATCGCCTGATCTGTACTGGGAGTCGAAGAATTGCCACCTTCTTTAGATTTTCCACCATCTTGAACGAACGAAGTCCTTCTTGGTTGCTTCCCGTTTGCCTTGAAGCACACCAAAGTGTGGTGACGGCCTTTGCATTGCCTACATGAATATTTGGAGGTGCAATCCCGGGCCTGATGACCTCTCGCAAGGCAATTTCGACAGAGATCGTTATTACGAATTGTTGTTTCTCGTTGTGAAACTGGCATCCCTTGAAACGTTGAGCAATTATGCAACCAATGCGACGCTGAGCACACCGGGCATCTAGTTCCATCTGATTGAATCGCGTTGTGCCCCAAACGAAATTGTCCTGGCAGATTTCTTGCTCCAGACGAAGAATCCAATTTCGCTCAACTGATTTGATGGGTAAAGTTTCTAGAATCCTAATTCTACGCTGAACAAATTCGACTAAATCTTTCAAGGTGTTCTGTTCATTGGCAGATGACGCTTCCTCCCATGCGTGACGAAAACCTGGGTCCAAACGTGAGCTGAGAAGATCGATGAAAAGCAAATCCTTGTAGTCTGCTACTTGGACAACCTGATCCAAGGTTTGGACAATCCGCTCGAAACCCTCCAATAAGGATCTCAATTCCATCAACGACGATTCCTTGCCCAATGTTGGTAATTTGAAAAGAGCTGCCTCTTTTTAAGGACCTTGTTGTTATGATAGCGCTTCACCAAAATATCCCATGCTATTTGGTAATTTGTCTTTGGAATTTTCAAAGGATCTATCAAGGCTTTAGCTTCACCCTCAAGACAGCCTTAAGGTAATGAAATTTTTCAATTTCAGGCAACTCAGTTTTACAGTGGATCAACGATGTGAAAAGATTCCGGAAACTGAGCCACTCGTCGATATGACGAAATGACTTTAATTTGATCTGTGGTAGATGTACATCAGTGGTTTTCAAAGTGGTTCCTACCGCCCCCTTGGGGGCGTTTTGAGCTTCCAGGGGGGCGGTGAGCTCAATTTTGAAATTTGGGGGGCGTTGGAAAGGCTCAAGGGGGCGGTGATGTCGTAATTCACATTCACAAATCACAAAACAACGTAGATCTTGAATAACAACGAGTAAATTCGATGCCAAACAATGAAATTACGTTACAAAACTAAACATCAGGCTGAAGACTAAAATATCGATAATTTCACAGAGCTGCCAGCAAATTTTTGTTCCAGTATCTAAGTATTTTTTTCTAAAAATGTATCTAAAATTTTCTTTGAAATTGTCACAGGTTTTGTATACGCTCTACATGTTGATTTTGTTTTGTAAGGTTATTTTGGGTTATACTTAAAAATAATAATTTCAGATGGCAATGCTTGGTGATTTTTAAAATGTATTGTCTTAAAAGAAATTTTTTTAACAGAAAAAAAAACCTTCGAAAAAATCTGTGTAAAAAGGAGTCAGCTTTTTGGAACGAAAATATGAAAGAATTATTTTAGGTAAGAGAATTTACTTATTCATCTTCATTTCTATTGGTTGAAAAAATCAATCGTGCCGTTTGCAATTGATTAACTTTTAATCTATTCGGTTATCCTTTGTAAAGTGTCATTAATAAAACCTTAAAAAAATATTCGGTTATCACTAACATTACCGGAATTTAGTTATTCGAATTTAATTTAAACTTCAGACCTGTGAATGCTGTATAACTTTGAACAGGTTTCAATTTCAGATATAAAAAAATTATAGTATTTTTTACGTTATTTCACCGGCTGGACAGTTATTAGATTGTATTTTTTAACTTGCCAAAAATAATGATTTTTATAATGAACTCTTAAACATATACGAAAAGACTGTATTTAATAATACAAATTAATGGTGAATATAGAATTTTGTTTACCAAAATTTAAGAGTTATGATTTTATATCAATTATATAGTTCAAATAATTGTCTAGGAAACTTTGCAACTTTATTTCGAAAAAAAAATGCATTTTTATTTCGAAGGAAATAGTATGTAAATAAAATTCCAAAAATCTGAAAAATCACGAGATATAATTTGAAATATGGAGAATCGTTTGACATTATTAAATCAAAATCGACCAGTTTTACACTTATAATATCCCCAAGCCTTTTGCTCTGAGAGCCTCATATAAGTTTGAATGAATTTTGAATAAATTCTTACATCAACATAAAGCCAAAAGCTAATGACTTTTCAACGATCCAGATTATCATTTTTTAAAGATTTTCTAAAAGTTTGCCCAGGGGGGCTTTGAGCTCGAAAATCTTGCAAAAGGGGGCGGTGAGTGAAAAAAGTTTGAAAACCACTGATGTACATGATCAACTAAACCTGGGAGAGACCCTTCTACATTGCGCGTTGATTGCTCTAAAGCAGCATTACCCTGAAGCTCCTTAATTTTATTTAACATATAGGATTTAATATCGTAGAACTTGTTCTCAAAGTCTGCCCATTCCTTTAGAAAAACCTCCTCTTCACTGGTGACACACGTGGCTCCAAACGAACTGTTATTTGGTTGACCGATATGTTGGTGCCGCATTCCTCTGCAAACTTCACGATGTTATGAAAGGATTTCGATTGGAGCATCCTGAGCGATGTCGACTTCTCTGTTTTCTTCAGCGGCATTTTGGCGACCTCACACGTTCGGGGAAGAAATAAAGTCTTGGTTTAGCAGGCTGATTGTCCAAAGCTTCGGTGTAGACATATACTTTTTTATTAGTCGTGTAGACATATACTAGGGCTATGGAATGGTACAGTAGTATAAGATAGGTTATAGGTAGATAAATAAATCGATAATTGTACAACAGAACACTAAACAACATACACAACAGAACACGAGCAACGAGATCAATTGTGGTCAAGAATCAATTGATCATGAGCTACTTTTCCGGTTCAGGCTCAAGATATTCCATACAGCACATCCAAGCCAACCAAACCTGACAGCATGATCAAATCTGTTAGACAGAAGGGAAAAGAAGTAACACTAGATACGCAGATCCAACCCTGGAACAATTACTCGGGATTGCTGTTCTCTCTTCTACCGATCAATGATCTCAAGAATACAGCATCCGAGAGTGGAGATGACTGTGACTAACCCAACAAAACAGAAGAACACTAAGCGAATCGTTACCAGTTGAAGGTTCAGCATCAAGGAGACCATTTGCTACCTGAACCCTAGTAGTCTCACTTTCAGCTGTTAATAAAGTATAATTTATATAGTTTTGTTCAAAGTGGAAAGATTATTAAGTGCACGGCAGGCTTATAAATAAGCGGTTCAATTCACATCAGGTTTGTAGTGAAACTTGAAACCCGTATTATGGCTACATAGTGCTTCTTATCAACCCACAGCCTGGATGGAGTTTTGGTTCGTTTTAACAGTCGACATGCCAAAATGACGAACTAGTTAAGTTATAATGCTAGGAGTTAGAGAGTTCGAGAGACAGCGATAATGAATGTGACTTAATGCCTAGATTGTGGGTTTATCACGCAGGCCTATTATGTTTAAGCCCAAGTGTTGTGGGGCGGAGGTAGTTGCTGCTGTGCGTCTGAGCGATGGAGTTTCGGCCATTTTGAACTCGTCAAACAAACCAAGCGAAGCCGGCAAAACAGGGAACATAGTGAGCGGTCCCCACTCGCCTCTAGGGGCTTGTGCCAGGGACTGCCTATGTTTCTATTCGCTTGATGACCAACGAAGTTGAACCGAAACCACCCGAGGCTGGTAGAGACACCATTCAATGCATCCGGATGCAGGACTTCAAGCCGTTCGCCGAGGGATACACAAGTACACACTACACTGACACTCACACAGAATTAAGGTTAAGTTATAAGAGCGGTTTGGGAAAATGGGAAAAATCTTTACTCAATACAATTACTTAAAACAAGTTTTTGGAATCTTTCATTGTGTAATGCTGAAGCATTGTATGTTTACTCGGGTTAGATAAACGTTTTAATATCTGATGTTGAATCGCGAACCTGTCCATGAAGCCGAAGACGGCCAATGCCCCTTCCGGCAGGACTTTCTTTTTTGAATAATATTTTGTCCTCTGGCTGAGATTTTTGGCCGGTTTACAAGCTTTCCGAATATTTCTTCCCCGACAGTTTTGAAAGGCGCGGTCGTGCGATGTACAGCGATGCCTTGGTTTACCTCATGCGAAAGTTTGCTCGTAGGTATGAAAGCCTTTTAAGCTCCGTGACAGTTTTGTGAGAATCTTCGTGACAGACAAGAAAAAAGCTGTCATAGCAAAGCTGTACTTTTCGGAAGCCTGGTTTGTCCACTATAGGCTCAGCGCTCTTAAGAGCTGAAATTTGGCATGGATGCTCATTAGGACCAGAAATGATGAAAAATGTTTTCAGAATTTCGGTTGACCCCTTCTGAAGATGGTCGTCCATACGAGACAAGTATTGATCTCGCGATAATGACGTTACTTTTCGTCGGATTGTGTTGAAAATTTGCACATGAGCGTTTTGAAAGACAAGCAATCGATTTCAGGTGTCAAATTTTGTGTAGGGGGTCATCCAAAGGGGTCGTCAATATTAACTGTTCGCTTTTTTTTGCGATATTGACGTTATTATACATCGTATTCAGATGGAAGTTAGTACACGATAGTTTTGAGTGACGTGCAATCGATTTGAGGTAGCAACTCCAGTGTAAGGGGTCGTCCATATCAACTTTTCAATATCTTAGTGAAATTGAGGTTTTATACATTGGATTGGTATAAAAATTTGCACATATGAGTTATACGCAGGTTTCAGTGGTGGAATAGAGTTATCTTTATTCAGTTTCGTTCGTATAGTCATTATAATAGTACGCATTACATTAGCGATAGCTATTTGCCACTTTTCACTACTCATATTCCCTAACCAGGAAAGTACTCATTTCTCAATGACTTTGATGCTTCTACTCATTTCTGCCTGCCAACACTGCAGTGTAACTGCTAACCACAGTTTGAGTTATATTGGTCAACAGTGTAAACATTTGTACCGTGTACATCATCACCAGCTGCCATCAGCAATCATCAATGATCAACCGCTATTGTTCTCAATAGACGAATTGACCAAAACAAACAGAGAACCAAAACAAACTGTTTTGGTTCGTCGACGTTGCAGCAAAATCATCTGCTGAAAAATACTTCTCCCGAAAACCGTAAGTTCAACAGATTTCAAATTTAGTAGCAAACGACGGTAAAAGTGATCGTCCATATTACGTGTTCAACATTTTTTTCAATTATTGCTTAATAATGCATTCGGAAATGCATCTGCAGGGCTAGAAGTTGGTCACTTTATAGTAACTTAGTCACTTTTTTCAGAATGGTCACCCAGATGTTACTTATTTTGAAATTTGGTCACTAAAGTCACATTTTTCAATAATTACTATACAACTGGGCTTATTTTTAATCATTTTTTCTAATTAATTCAAATTCCGTTTTATGTCACTCGTTTATCAGGTTTAACACTAGATTAGCGTCAATTTGACGTGTTCCTTTTTTTCCTTTCGATTGTGGAAAATTCACACGATCTCAATTGGATAAATGACTCTGATCCAGTAAGGAAGTTGACTGTTTTGCCTTGATATATGACTCAAACTTGAACATTTTGAAAATTGAAATTAGACATAAATAGATACATATGTTTTTCCTCAAACCTAGTGTTAATAACCGCTGAATACGTAGCATATTTGCGCGACGTCGATGTTGCGAACTTCGCAAAGCTAAAAGCATTATGAAAACTTATACTCACCAAATGTGGTGCTCTAAGCTTCCTAAAATATGTATATGTCATGTCATATACTCTATCATGATAAAAACGAGTTCTGAATCGGAAAATAGCAAAAAGTATTAGAACATTTAAAAATGGCTTGGCAGGTAACATTTACCATGCTATTAATGTTTTTGGTTGAATTGAATGTAAGATAAACTTGTGAAAAGTGACTCAATCGAGTCGAAAAATCAATTTTTTTTTTCAAAGTTTGCATATTTATAGATATTATTCTTTCAAAGATAGCTTGGTATCAATTAATGATTTCGAAACCTATTTCATTCAGTTTTCTCTCCAACTTAGTGCAGATTAGCTTAAGAATTTTCGATAGTGTTCTGAGGAACTAGTGAAATTATTGTTATTATTAATATTTATTAAAAACCCTTTAACATTTGTCATTCGGGTCAAAGGATCTTCTGATATGTGTCCATAAAAAATATTTAGGCGCTTTTTTTCAAACTTCATAAAAAACTTTTAATTCTGCTTGATGTTTCATTATTATTAGCAAATATTCTTTGAGTTAGTATTCTACGTAGAAGTATATTCTAGTGAAACTTCTGCGCTTTTTTATGTGATGTGAGCTATCTTCAATCTTGTATCAATGTGTTGTCACTTTTCTATGAGAATCTTGCAATTGTTACGTCATGACTTTCTCTATTTATCTGTCATTTTTTCAATATTGATCCAAACTTAACCTCGTTTGTGTTCTTTTAACCTTTCGTCAAAGATGTGCTAGTTTCTTATTTCAGTACATTTGTAGAATTTAATTCAATTTGAGCCTTCTTCAACTATGTTAGTAGCTTTGAAGAAAATTTAATTTGGGTGTAGGGTGAACTTGGAAAATTTTTAAGGTTTTTTTTTAAAGAAAATGGAGAAACTCCAGGTTTCCATCAGGCTCAGTTGTCTTAGTCCTTCCGGTACGATCTTCTAGTACCCTCCAATGGTGTTTCAGAACTTTAGGATTCTGACCAACATATGCCTTTCTATTAGTGAGGCCAAAAGGCTTTTAAAAAACTTATTTTCAATAAGCAAAATTGTCTTGGAACTACTCTATAGGAATATTTGAAATCACTATTGAGTTACTTTTCGACTCGATCTAGCCACTATTTTTACCCTAATTTTAATTAAAAGTAACTATTTTGCCCTACTTTTTTGCCTCATGGTCGCTTCTAGCCCTGCATCTGGAAAATGCCAGATTCATATTGCCTGGTAATCGACATTCACTCAAACTGTTCACGACATATTCTGAATTGAAAGCGAAACGGAGTTCGTATGAGATATGCTAGTAATGAACAAATAAAACTGTGGACTGACGCAACTGATATGGACAGAAATATTACAAAATGATTTTGAAAACTGCCCCTATTGGTAACCTTTTACAACTTTTCTAGTCAATATTATAACTAAAGATGGCTGCAAAATTTGTGTTTTGCTTATCTTTTCCAAAACTTCTAACTATCGATACGCGATTAGCGCTTTATTACAGATCGATAACTTTTACGCAATATTCAGCGATTTGAATTAGCAATCGCTAATTTTGACCGAGTCAGCGATCTAATTAGCGCCGCTAACTTTTTTTTTGGAAAACAGCTTCTGAAGTTGTAAGTGCTTTCCTGCGTGATGAATACTTCTACAGCTGTGAACTTGATTGCAAGTTGTTTGCGGAGCTTTTCCCAAAACTTTACTGTAAACAGTTTCCTCGAAAACAAACTTTTGTTTTAAGATTGTGGATGATGATGATGGAATTAATTTTTTCAATAAAAAAAAAATTTGGGGTGACCAAGGCATGAAAGAAAATAATACAATTCACCTAGCTTCGTGTCCAACCTGAAGTGCTGCGCTCGATTCCAATGCCCGCCTCATAAAAAATGCCACTGGTTCGGCCGGGAGGGTGTAACACCTTCCTCTTCGATGCTGTCTTTTACAAAAAATATACTATTCTTCACTTATCACTCATTTTTCCCGTTAAAATTTACCGCCGACCGTGGTCTACAGGATAGCGTTCAAGTATTCTAAGCCATCGGTCATGAGATCAAATCTCGGTCACGGCATACATAGTAGGGTCAAGTGGGGTAATTATGAACACGGGGTAATTCCGAACAAGTGCTATACGCGCTGCTGTGGGAGATGAATGGACCCAAAAAGTTCCAAAAGTGGTAGTTTAACATCCAATTGATAACTATAAGCTGTTTCTGATCTGTTTTCAAATCCTTATGATATTATTTCAGATGTTTTAAAAAACCATTACCCCGTGAAACAGAAATCGTTTTCGACAATGTTCAATGTTTTGAATATCTGATCATAGGAAATCCAGCTGGAATGTTGTTATCACCTGTTTTACATCTAGTTTATGATGCTTTGTTTGGATTTTGAAGAAATTTTGAAAAATTTTATTCGCACTGATTCACAGATGACTGTTCATATTTACCCCATAGTTTTCGTCCTATGGGGTAATTATGAACACATATTCTTATGCATTTACTGCCATTTCTTTCGCTTTTCGATGGTCAAATGTTTTATTCAACAACTTAGGGGGCCATTTACTAATTACCCAAGCATTTCCAGACCCCTTTCCCCTCCTCCCCTTGTTAAAAAAATTCTTACAAAACTACCTCCACCCCCCTCCTTATCCCTTCAGTAAGATCTTTATAAATTTAGGACCGCGAAGAAATCTTAGCCGGGAAGCATCAACACTCGGCATTCTATATCACAGAATGTATGTATGTTAGTTATCCACCATGGGTGCACGGATTCACCGCAGTTTCTGCCTAAGTATGTGCTCACATGCCTTCTTAGATTATTAATTTCGACAAATCTCCAAACCCAATGGCTTCGTATGAACTGTTCTGGATGAATGTATTGTGTTGGTATATTTTGGAAGAACGAGTCAATGAGATGGGCTAGTTTATTTACAGGTATTCCGGCATTCGTGTTTATACCTGGCCAGCTGGCAACTGATTGAATATTCTTCTTATATAGTCAGATATAAGAGGAAACACATCTTACCTGTTGGCCACTTATGGGATTCGAAACCCAAAAGTGTTCTTGCCGATACCGGAAATCGAAACAAGTACGCCAGGCATACCAAAACTAGACTCGCGCCAGCCTATCCGCTAGACCACATCAGCGCTCACAGAATCCACTGGTCCAAATTCAATAAATTTCATATTTAATTGAGGTCCGCAATATGTTAAGTGTTGAGTTTTGAATTCTTGAGAAATTGATTTTTTTTTGTTTTCTGAAAATGAGATTCGGATTTAGAAAGAGCTATGCCAATTCTTTCCAGTCTTTGAAAAAAAACTTTTCAACACAATTTTATCAAAACTGAAAATAAAATTTGAAAAAAAAAGCTCAATGCGTAACCACATTTAAACAAGTCTTAATTTTGTTTAAAAAAATAGTAATGAGAACTTGTTTTTTTGTTGATAGATAAAAGGCAATCAAATGTTTTCTTAGATTAAGTGAGCGGTGCGTAAGGATAGTTTTACCGGTAATACTGAAACCGAAAACATGTATCCCAGGAATAGTTCTCTATTACCGAATACAGATTTTACGTCCTTCAAAACCAGTTTTTTTGGTATTGATAAATAACAAGGTTATAAACTAGCCTTGAAGAAATTGTTAATTTTAATAAAAATAAAATTCATCATTTTTAAACAAAAAGTTTGCTGCTCGAGCTTTTATTCATTACCACGTGAAATTTAACATTAATATGAACCTTAAATCTCTGTGGTCAACAGTAAAATAAATGAAGAACCATGATAAATTTAATGGGTGAATAAGTTCACAAAACAAAGATCAAAAAGATAAATTTTCCTGTATGTTTGGATAACGTATTGCTTTTCAAGCATTAAAATTACAGCAAATAATAATTGTTTTTGAATTACATTCGGATAACAAAGATCCAAAATCTATTTTCTAGCAGTCTTATTTTAATACTTTGTTACTTTTTTCAATCTTAATTTGTTCAAATACATTTTTTTCATTTAGTACAAAACGAAAATCTTTTGGTTGAAGATTTTCTCTTTAAGTTTTGTGAGGAAATTACTGCAGAATTTTTTTTTTTGAGAAAATAGAGCTACTTATGTGAAATTTTGTATAGGTGATAAAAATATTAATTAGTGTAAATATTTTTCAAAACAGTCGATCATATAGAAATGACAAGCCTTGAAAAATGACTGTTCACTGATCCAAAAAGATTTTAATAAGTGTTTTTATGAAACCACCATCTTTTAAAAAAATAGGAATTTTCTGTGTATGTATAGGTTTTAATTTCATGATATCTTGCACGTACGTGAAAAGCCTAACCCACGACATTTAGGTGAAAAAATGATGTTTGCTGCGCAGGACATTTAAAACGGATGTAAAAACTGTCGAGTTGTCTAACTCGCCTAAAATTTCACACGTATGGAGAGGTCCTATCAAATAAAAATGATCTGCAACGACATAAAAAAACGAAAGAAAAAGAAACCAACCAAAACGTAAAAGATGCATCAAATATTTGAACTACCGAATCAAAAGATAGAAAAAATCAATAAAAAAGAACACTAAAAAGTTATTTTTTGTGTTGCTTTACCTCTAAATTTTTATAACATTTGTTTATTTTACAAGTTTTATACATTAATTGAATTTAGTTTAAAAAAAAACAAGCCATTTACTTATTACTGCCAATTATTTTCATTATTTGGTGTTGAATTAAGATTATCTGACACCATATAAATCATATTGGACAAGTCTCGGGGTAAATATGAACAGCGTTCGGGGTAATTATGAACAGGTTTTGGGGTAATTATGAACATATTTTTTTAAGTAAAAAATCACCAAACACTGCTTACTATGGGTAAATGTAACGTATAACTACAATTACTTTTCAAAAATTTTATACCAAGTTCGAAATCCATGTTCATAATTACCCCCTAGACAGTGGGGTAAATATGAACAGACGGGGTAATTATGAACAGGCGTCTCAAGGACGTGGGTTGCGACCAAAAACAAAAAGTTGTTCTACAGAATGATGAAGAGCACGGAAACATTCATTGTTGACAGCTTTTCAGAGTTTGCGATAAGAAATAAACATTTGGCGACTGTAAGTGTGCCAAATGAAGAAATTTTGTTCATAATTACCCCACCTAGCCCTACTCTTTCTGTGGGCTGGTGGTTCTAGCATTTGTAAGATGCTAGTCATCATATCCTTGAAAGATGTACGTAGATGTACGTAGATGTAAATTTTATCTCTTCAAAGAAACATGATGTTATTTTAGCTTTAATTTTTCAGATTTATTAAAAAAATTCTTCACCAGAATAATTCCACAACTGCATTCTGACCAGTGATGATTTTTTTTTGGAGTAACAACATACGCCGTGAACCAAACCAAGCCATGGAAAATTCGTATGGCAACCGTCACAAATTATATCAAATTTTTTAATTAAAGATTAACAGTTGATATTTTTTTAAAGTTTTGTTATTCCTGATTCATTTATATCAGCTTTAATACAAAGATGAAAAACGATATCAAATTCAAGTATCTATTCAATTATTTTCGTATTACCGAGCAAAATCAGAACACCCTCAAAAGCAACTTCCTCCATGTTTGACCTAACCTAACACACGAAATGCTGAATGCTGTATGCTGTAGGTACAAGATCTCCAATACTGACTTCCCTTCCCCTTTCTCGTTACGTTGCGATGATGGTGTTGCAAAGCTCTGATTTTGACATCAAACAAACGCCAATAGTGATGAATAATTGATATGCTCGGTAGCATTACAAATCAGCATAACGACTTGGTAACGAGGAACAGCTCTCCCATCCCGTCTGAATGTATGTTAGTACGACATTATCCTCCTTCGTTTCTTTGTTTTTGGTGCTTTATTTTCGCTCCGGGAGTTCAAACTTTAACTTTTCCAGAACCGTTGCTTCCATGTTTGATTTGGGGTATGTAGTTAAGGTTTTCGGTTTCTTCTACATAATTTTAAAGCTTCAAACGCAAGAATTTAGTCTCAAGTTTAGTTCTGCGAAATTGTGAATGTCGTACTACATTATTGGAAAATAACTCTTGACTAAGAAAGTTCAGAATGCAAATATAAATAAATTTCCGCAAAAAATGAGTGTTAATTCTTTTAAATTATTTCAAAATGGAATACTGAGCTGAGAAAAAATCAGCCACCAATCCACTCTCCCTCGGGAGTCAAATTAAGCTCAAGCAGCAGCACTTCATTAGTCAAAATGGATCCCCCAAAAACCACTCAGCCGTCTGTCTGTCTTTGGCAATATTTCCATTCATCCAATTAATGTTCCAATCAAATTAATGAGCTATCATATTACCACCTCTCTCTCTCGGTCTCCTGCCTGACTAACTGACGATGGCAATGATGATTTAGAGATGGGGGCTCGGCTTCGAGTGCCTTATAATCGGTGACGTCAATCAAGAGGGTCGAATCCGATTACCCCTGGGTGACGGCAATTAGGTTGGAAAGTGCTCAAGGATTCAATTATTATTGGTAAGCGGGTTCAATTACGCCTTTTACCTTGCCCGAGAGGAAACTGGCGCTTGGTTTTGTTTTCCCACGATAAAATGCACTCTGTGGTATTACTTACCAGCCTAGAATAGGACAACCTTTCAAGAATTAGATTCTTCAGAATTAATAAAAACACTTGCATATTTACAGGTTTTCAAAGGTTTGTTTTTTAATTATATTTTTTTAATTTTTTTTTAATTATATGGCGACCGTCACAAAGTTGTAAGCGTGAACTGAATATACAACACACTTTAAATTTTGTGCCTTTGTTTTGCGATAGGATTCCGTAGAAAATTTTAATATTTTGTTTAAATAACCCCTAAGGCGTTTTTGAGTGCCACAAACCCATGTGAGGTTGTGTAAGTTTCAAAAAGTTGGCTACTAAAATGTTTTAATCGTTCCCATCATGCGATGGGTATGGAAATTGCATTGTTTTCCAACTTAAAATAAAGCTTGAATCTAACAATACTAATTAAAAACTTTCGAGACAAATACAGTTTCCACAACTATAATAGGGATTCTTGAATCAGAACCGAACTGTTGAAATTTTCATAAGTTAATCAGCAGGGTTTCAACTCAAAAGTTCAACTGTTCGCCTCCAGTTATGCAAATTTCTGCTTTCTAGCAATCAGCAGTGGTTTTCCTGAAAATTGGCCCTATTTATACCCGCAGTACCGTGAAAAGTACCATCTAGCTTGTTTCAATAATAAAACTGCTGCTTCTACTGCTCAACAAAATGCTTAGTTATTCCGATTCCGAGCTCTTTTTTTCCCCCATTCACAAAACCGTATCTAACTTTTCCAGTACCTATATTTCGCCGAAACCCCGGACAGCTCCCGGAGGAATGCATCAAATCAAAACCGAAATTGAGAAGTTTTGCCCAGGCCCAGCTCATCATTCACGAAATGCGCCAGGCACCGTTAAAAGGGAAGCAGCCAAAGGAAAAAAAGATGAAAAGATGACACTGTTGAATTTTTAATTTGTTGCCATGCCAAAGACCGCGCAGCGCGAAACCAGCGAATAGAATCCGGGTAGTGTGTACTGATGAAATTTTTGCTTCAGGAAAAGCGGCATTTGGGATTAAGGATTTTTGAATTATCTGAATCTTTCTATAAACTTGTGATGGAAAACTCAAAATTGACTAGAATTTGTTACTTTTTTGTAAAATTTAACACCTACGCTCTAAACCTATCATATAACCGAAGGAAAATTAATTAGCTGGACGATACGCAATGTGAATATCTAAAGAATTTTAATCAACGACGGCACAAAGGTGGTCTAAAATTAAATCCTTCGGCAGAATTGAGACTGCCGAGAGCTCTTTGAAATGGAAACAACAGTAACAGTTTTATTCATCAGTTGAGGGAGTGAATGTGATTGAGGTGCTGGTTTTCGAATCCAAGAATTCAACTGATTGATATAATTTACATTTAAATTAATCCCCAACCAGATTTTTCCAAGTTATTGAGGGGATGGCAAAATGCTGATCGATTGAATTTTAACTAGAGATGTACCGATTAGTTCGATAGGAATATGGATTTCTTGTGAATTACACTCAAAATTCAGTGCAAAGTTTAATTTAAGTCATAGAAAATCAAAAAGTTTGAAAAACAGCTACCTTTAAAAATTTGTCAAATATTCTGTTTTTGGCATTTTAAATATCTAAAAATGCGAAATTGTACCAAGATTTATAAAATTTCAAATCCTTTTTTCAAAATTTATCTGGTGTGACATTAAAAATCTTGATGGTTCATTGCTTAAAAAGTAGTTTTTACACATTTTTTTTTAACATTCCATAGCTGATCTACAGTCTTTTTCCGAAGCATGTTTTCAGGATTTTTTTCTTAGGTTTTGAATAACGGAAAACTGAAGTGTTGTAGATAAATAATGTTTGTAAAACATATTTGAGTTACGTTACAAGGTTTCCAAAACTATAAATTTCGTAAAAATCGGTTGAGAAACAAGAGAGACATAGTGGTTTTAAGCGAGGAGTGTCAAATTGCTACTCAAGGTGTGATTGGGGAGTTTTTTTCCTGGGCTCTCAGGGTTCGTCCATAAGAAAAGAAATGATGCAAAATTAAAAATTTCAAGAATTCATTGAGGGTCCCCGATGGTTTTTTTTATTTGGATGTATCCGAATAAAGTTACAAGCCGCCAAACTTCCAAGAGTATCATATTGACACTCAAGAGCTGATTAGGGTTAATAGCACCTGAAAAAAAACTTTAAAAATTCTCTTGATTA
This sequence comes from Uranotaenia lowii, assembly GCF_029784155.1. Taxonomy (NCBI): domain Eukaryota; kingdom Metazoa; phylum Arthropoda; class Insecta; order Diptera; family Culicidae; genus Uranotaenia; species Uranotaenia lowii. Next base: position 266,654,803 of record NC_073693.1, on the reverse strand, counting down.
CCATTTACATTCTTTTTAAAAATTCAAAATTCAGAATTATTATTTAAATTTCAATGGCAGAATTCAACAGTTCAAAAATGTGTGGAAGGTAAATCATAAGTTTCAAAAATTGAAAATAATTCTGATCTCTCGTATAATTACCTTTGAATTGAAAAAAAACCTCAATTTTCACCGGGACTCAGAACTCAAAACTTTCTCGAATGAGATGGGGACTCAGAACTCAAAACTTTCTCGAATGAGATGAGAAATACAAAAAGTCACTTAAAATTTGTTCATGTATCGCATATCATTACAATCATTTCAAAAAACTAATCAATCATATAGGAATCACTTTAAGGAATTTATGAGAGCATCCAATGTTTCCAGTGCGAGAATTTCTTAGCGGAGTGAGCAAATTTTTCAAATAATCTGGCTTTCCAGTGCTGATAATTCGATGCATCACCATGCATGATCGGAATTTATAGAAATTTTCGAATGAACAACCAATGAGAACTTTTTCAAGATGGGAAACTCGAGAATAACGTGACAAGTTGAAGATATATCGCACACAGGAGTTGAGGGCTACTCGCAACTTATTCACAGATCTATCAAATGCATTCAAATAAACAAAATCACTGTAAATAAACAAAGGATAAACATAAGTCTTGAAAAGTTTTAATTTTGTAGCTGAGTCTAAATGTTTAGTTGTTAGGTTTAATCTTTTTATAGCACCATAAATCTTGCCGCATTGAGCATTAACATGTCGATGTCAGGTTAGATTTCTGTCAAAAACAACACCAAGGTTTTCGGCGTAATCTACAAACTGAATAACACTATTATTGAGGATAAGTTACGGGTAAACTGAAGTAGATAATTGTTTACCAAAAAACAAGGCTTTAGTTTTTGATGGATTGATTGGGAGAAGGTTTGCATAAGACCATTGATTCAGCTTTGCAAGATCGTGATTTATTTTATCAAAGAAATCATTTATATTTGAATTGTTGTTAAAAAAAAACAATCTTCTTAAAACGATTCATAATAATCACTTGAATTGACTTCTAGACTTTTCAGTTGAGTAGGTAACGGAACAAAATAAGCATTCAGAATAATGAAAACATTATAAGATTTGCAGCTTTGTCATCCATACGATCAATTGTCGGCGCTTCTAACATGATTACAGTACCTTAGCACAGACTGCGGGGATTTTGTTCAAGGACAGTGACCTGGGGCTGGTAAACGGTGGATAATGTGCAACACGAGACCCCGGCTGGGGTGCGAGTAACCTAAGCGGAGATCGGTAACCCAACCCCGGTGGATGCTTTGGTCGCATGCAGACTGAGAAGGTGGCCGCACGCGTCTGTTCCCCAGGTCAGGGGCGGCGTGCAACAACAACCGAGCGTCTGTTCTCCAGGTCAGGGGCGGCTCAAACAGCGTCTGTCTTGCAGCAAGCGGCTGAATTTATGAAATGCGGCTCCCGCCAGCTAAGTCCAAGATGGCAGCCCCATCGCGGGATAGGGACTTTAGGCTAACAACCTACTGCTCCCGATTTATAACTTGCTACGGAATCCGAAAGAAATGACCGATCTGGAACTTTGGCTACTGGGCGGCTCTAAGGCGACGAGGGGTCCCAGAGAAACTAGTCCATCTCATCGAAGCACAATACGAGGCATTTTCGTGCAAGGTCTTGCACGATGGTGTCTTGTCCGAACCAATCCCGGTAACTGCTGGAGTGAGACAAGGATGTATCTTATCACCGCTACTTTTCCTCATCGTAATGGATGAGATTCTGACTGGATCGATCGACTGTGCACCGAACCGAGGATTGCCGTGGAATCCTTTAACAATGGAGCAACTGAACGACCTTGACCTGGCTGATGATATTGTTTTGCTCGCCCAAACACAACCGGACATGCAGAGCAAACTCGACGACCTCACCGAAAGTTCCAAGGCAGCAGGTCTCAAAGTCAATGTCGGAAAGACCAAGTCGATGGAGATCAACACAGGAAATCCCTCCAGTTTCATGGTAGCTGGGCAACAAGTTGAGAAAGTGGAGTGCTTCCAGTATCTTGGTAGCCAGATTACGCCTGATGGTGGTACCAGAAAAGACATCGAAACACGGATCAGAAAGGCCCGATTTGCGTTTGCGAGTCTCCGAAACATCTGGCGGTCACGCCAGATCTCTCTACGAACAAAAATCCGAATCTTCAACTCAAACGTCAAATCCGTATTGCTGTACGGGTGCGAAACTTGGTGCACATATGCGGTGACGACGCGAAAACTGCAAGTATTTGTAAACCGCTGCCTGCGGAACATCATCCGCGCTTGGTGGCCTGGCAACTGGATCTCGAATGAGGAACTACATCGCCGGTGTCATCAAAGGGCGCTAGAAATCGAGATTCGGGAACGTAAGTGGAGATGGATTGGGCACACGCTGCGAAAAGATGAAAACGAGATTTGCAGAGAGGCGTTTGACTGGAATCCAGATGGTCATCGAAGAAGAGGCAGGCCCAGAAACTCGTGGCGGCGAAGCCTAGCCGCTGAAATCCGAACTGTCGACGAGAATCTTGACTGGGACCAGGTGAAGACGCTGGCTCCGGATCGTCAACAGTGGAGGTCTTTTACCACGGCCCTATGCACCGGAGGATCGGCGCGGGATCATTAAGTTTAAGTTAACAGTGACCTGGGCGGTAAAGCAGCATTCGGAATTCTGGGCAGATGTTCTGGGCGACGACGTTTCATTGTAGAACCAAATTATCATTCGGGATCAGGCAGCAACAACCGCAACAACAGCAACAGGCATCCATCCGAGTACAGTAAAAAAACTTTACTCGCTGATCGCAAATTAGCAGCAACCGGGCACCACCAATAGCTAACACGCAATTGGATCTAAACATCACATCTCCAGGGCACGTGGTGCTGTGTGGTGCTGTGTGGTGGCGGCTTATAGAATACTACCACTGGGATACTGGTCCACGTCGTAAAAGGCGACTTATCCAGTACTTCCCATATGCGTTAGTCATTCTTCAAATGCGACTATCACATTGGGAGGGGGGAACCTTGGCTTGGTTTCAAGCTAAGTTTCTTCAGGGAGGATTCACCAATTGTGCTTATTGCTATTAATGCGCATGCACGAGTTGTATTCTCCTAAATTTTGTAAACACCCGCTTCAAGGTGGTTCTGTGCCTGCGGGCCCCAAAGTGGGGGTAGGAGGGTGTATAATAATCCTATCTTAAGCAGAACGTTGTTAAGGTCTGCACTATAGCCAGGCGCTGGTGCAAAGGGCCGTATTTTTCCTGGCAACTCGTGGGATTCAGATTATACACACGATTTTAAAATTTTCATCCTGTATGGGATACCCCGCTTCATGCGTCGATATGAAGGTGCAGAGGTTCTTGTGTGTGATGGAAATATGTGTGGAATTCTTTGATAGAAATGCTTTCTATTAAGGTTGCACAAATAAATCTGCAGCACAAAAGAACCGCTACACTGAACTTATGTCGTTTAATCCTTAATGGAACTGCATCAATCGCCTTGGTCCAAGAACCCTATTTCCGAAATGGAACTTTTTACTTAGGGAATTTGCTCAAACCAAACTTTACTGTGTTCAGTGTAATTGGAATGACTAATGCCCGAATAATGCCTCGTGCATGTATATTGATAAACAATTCTTTAAATGCAACACTTATACCCAATCTAACAACAAGAGATATTTGCGTCGTTCAGGTTTCGCTGCCTGATAGAAAATACGTCTACTGTTCAGCATACTCACCATATGAACAATCATCCCCTACGGATGATTTAAAAAATGTCATTTCATTCTGTGAATCACAAAATATACCTCTTTTAATAGGCTGTGATGCCAATGCTCATCATTTTGTATGGGGTAGCTCAGATATCAATCTGAGAGGCTTAAATTTAATGGAATATTTAAGCAGCACTGATTTAGAAATTCTAAATGTAGGAAATAAACCAACTTTTGTTAGGTGTGACAGAGAAGAGGTGATTGACATCACACTTTGTTCTAGAACAATTTCTCAGGAAATTTCAAATTGGCATGTGCCTAACGAAGAATCGATGTCTGACCACAGGTTTATCTATTTTGAACACTCAGGTGAGTTTTTAGAAACAATTACATTCAGAAACCCAAGAACAACTAATTGGGACCTATATTTGGAGCACCTTGCTACTAAATTTCATGGATATACACCTGAAATTACTACTCCTCTCGAGTTGGATGAAGTGGTTGCAAAAACCACCGAAATTATTTTGAATTCTTATGAAGAAGCGTGTCCCTTACGAACGTTGAAATTCAACAAAAACAGTACACCATGGTGGAACTCAAATCTCAGTAAATTACGAAAAAACTGCAGACGCTCTTGGAACCGAAGGCGCACGGAAGGTTTTGATGCTTTCAAGTTGGCTCGCAGAGCTTACCGGAAAGCAACAAGAGCTGCCGAACGCTCAAGTTGGCAGAGCTACTGCACAAACATTTCAAGCTTGCACGAAGCTAGTAGATTAAATAAAGTCTTAGCCAAATCAAAAGATTATCAGGTTTCATACCTTAAAACCCCTAGTGGTGATTATACATCAAACGACGAAGAAACATTAAGTTGTCTATTGAATACTCACTTTCCAGGATGTGTTGATCAAGATTCATCGATAGAGCCTGAGTTCTTTTCTGGAAGTCTAGATTCCTTGCATTTTGCTCGGAAAATAGTTACTACAGAATCGATCAAATGGGCAATCGATGGTTTTGCTCAATACAAATCTCCTGGAAGTGACGGTTTATTTCCAGTTTTGCTTCAAAAAGGTTTCGATCATTTCAAACACATATTAAGAAAAATAATGATAAGCAGTTTTGCTCATGGATATATTCCTAAACTTTGGCGGCAGATAGCCGTGAAATTCATCCCTAAAGGGGGACGATCATCATACGACGAAGCCAAGAGCTTTCGTCCTATTAGTCTAAGTTCATTTCTATTAAAAGCACTTGAACGTTTAATTGACCATCATATCAGGCAAGAATGCCTTGTCCTACATCCGCTTAATGCGACACAACATGCATACCAAACAGGAAAATCAACATTAACTCTTCTACACAACGTAGTACATAATATTGAAAATAGTTTTTCACAGAAAGAATCATGTCTAGGAGCATTTCTAGACATAGAAGGAGCATTTGATAATGTCTCGTTTACATCAATAATGGATGCGGCACTACTTCATGGAGTGCCTAGTGTTATAACTAACTGGATTAGCGCAATGCTAAGTAACAGGAATCTTCATTCGTCTTTAAGACAGGCTTCAATAACAAAAGTTAGCACACGTGGTTGCCCACAGGGAGGTGTACTATCACCTCTTTTGTGGAACCTAGTTGCAGACGGCTTGTTGAGAAAACTCAATGACCGTGGAATACCAACCTATGGATTCGCAGATGATTATCTTCTGCTGGTAAGAGGTTTGTGCATAAGCACATTATTTGATATAATGCAACAAGCTCTGCGCTCTGTTGAACGATGGTGTTCTCATGTAGAACTGTCAGTTAATCCTCTAAAAACTAATATTGTATTATTTACTAAAAAACGTATCACCCGCGGGGTGCGCCCTCTGCTGTTTTATGGTTCCATCACCGTGTCTGATCAAGTTAAATATTTGGGTGTCATTCTTGACTCCAAATTAAACTGGTCTGATCACATCGAATTCAGAATCAAAAAAGCATGCATGGCCTTCGGACAATGCCGACGTGCAATCGGGAAAAACTGGGGACTCAAACCCAAACATATTCACTGGATTTACTCCACAATAGTAAGACCAATTCTGGCCTATGGGTGTCTAGTGTGGTGGCAGAAAGGAGAAGTTGCAACAGTTCGGACTAAACTAAATCACCTTCAAAGAATGTGTCTTTTGGGGATGTCCGGATCGTTCACTACAACTCCTACTGCAGCACTAGAGGCTCTGTTTTCTATCAAACCTCTACACTTGTTCCTAAAACAGGAAGCCTTCTCATGTGCTTTTCGTCTACAGGCAGTTGGTCTCTGGCTGTCAGGAAATATCGAAAGATCATCGAGTCATACAAATGTGTGGCCTGAATTAGTTAGATTAAACAAGTTTAATCTAGCGCCAAACGATTTAACACTCTCGAGTAGTTTTCCCTACATGGGGTTTAAAGTCAAATTTCCTTCTCCTCAAGAATGGTTATCAGGTTTCGTAGAGGACCAAATGTCCTCTCATATTGTATTCTATACTGACGGTTCATTATCAAACGGCCGTGCAGGTGCAGGAATTTACTGTCACGAGTTGAACATAGAATATGCTCAACCTCTAGGAAAATATTGTACAGTCTTTCAGGCTGAGCTATATGCTATTATGTATGGAGTGCAAATTGCACTTCAAAAGAAGATTATGTTCAGAACAATTTATTTCTGTTCAGATAGCCAAGCAGCTATCAAATCACTCAGTGCTTCCAGTTCTAGATCAAAACTGGTAATCGCATGCCGGAAAGCAATCGAAGAACTTGCTGAAGGCAATGGATTAAACCTTATATGGGTACCCGGACATAAGGGAATTTTTGGAAACGAATGCGCCGACGAACTCGCTAGAGCTGGGTCGGAAAAGGAATTTTACGGACCAGAGCCGGCTGTCCCAATATCACCATGTTGGTTCAGAAACCAAATTCAAACTTGGTCCTCTAACCAGCATGAACGATGCTGGGAAGAGTTGGACACTTGTCGTCAAACTAAATTATTTTTAGAAAAACCATCTCCAATCATATCGAGTTACTTATTAACTTTAAATAAATCTCATTGCAGCATCTTGATCAGAGCGCTCTCCGGTCATTGTAAACTCAACTATCACATGCACAACATTCAGCGTGCTGAATCTCCAGTATGTGGTAGTTGTGAATCAGATGTGGAAGATCCCTTCCATCTTATATGTAACTGTCCCTCATTTGCCAGACTACGTTTTCGTACTCTGGGATCTTACGCTTTAAGCGAATCTGAGTTTAAGAAATTAAACTTAAAAAACATTCTATCATTCCTTACCGAATGTAGAAAAGAGCTTTAATGCTAATAATCCCTAGTGGAAAGGCTTTATGCCATCTTAAATAGATTGAATTTATTTCTTCCTTTTATAGGTTTTTCAGGTTTCTCAGGTAGATGATGAAATCTTGGATAAAAAAAAAAGGCTAGGCACAATTTTCCCGTATGTTTGGATAACGTGCCGCTATTAAGCCTACCCCCATTCTGATACCTGATACCTGAACAGGCATCCATCCGAGTACAGTAAAAAAACTTTACTCGCTGATCGCAAATTAGCAGCAACCGGGCACCACCAATAGCTAACACGCAATTGGATCTAAACATCACATCTCCAGGGCACAATACAGTGAGCGAAATAAGAATAGCACCACTATGTGTTTTGCTTGTTAAAATATGAATGATTGAAAATCACGAAAATTTTCTTCCACAGTTTGTTCTGAATTGCTTAACCGATAAATCAAGCATAAGTTTACTTTTTTTGGAGGTAGCAATTGGCGTTGAGGACCAAAAATGTGAAAAAAGGGTGCGAAATAAGAATAGCACCACTTGAGTTTTTCAACAAAAACAAGATTATTTTTTAAAATTTACTGTGTAAAAGTGAATAATAATGCTTCTACGAATTATTTGAATAGATAACTGCATTTTAAGGAGTTTTTTTTTCAGAATTTCCAAGGTTTTCAAAGGTTTTAAAAGGGGGTTTTAAGAGATGCTCCCCTAGCGTTTAGGAATTTGATATTTGAGCTGTAATTCTGTACCAAACTTCTCACTTTCTTCATTAAAATGACGGGAAATGATGAAACAAACATTTGGGATTAATTTTGATTCAGGAAAAAATAGGTTGGAAATCAAAAACTTTGATTTTGTTCAGTAAACCGTACTTTTTTCCAGTTTCAAGTCGTAGATGGCAGCACTATCTTGCAGTTAAAACCAAATTTAGTCTCAATATTGATTTTCCAGGTTTATTTAGGCCCATATTCATCAATTTGAGGTATTTTCCCATCACAGTTTTGTGGAAGTTCACGCTGCAGAAAGCTTTTCCGGATTTGTAAAAGAATCACCAGCAAAAATGTACAACCGCCAAAATTCCTGCTCATCTCAACTTCCGATTCAGTTGCATATCATACCAATAATATTGGTAGCCGTCTAGTCCATCAAGCTCCATCGCAAAGTATGACTTTATCCTGATAATCGGTCCAAAAAATTCACTTTTAATGACCTTGATGCAATTCTAATTTTTTTTTTTTGATTTAGTGATCTTAGAATTTCTAAAGCGTTCACAGAGTACATGTATTTATTTCTTGACCAAAATCATCCAGCACTCCCTAATTAATCCCGAATACTCGAAAATGGGCATGAATTTGGTTAAATTGCAAGATAGTGCTGCCATCAATGACTTAAAACTAGAGAAATAGTGTGACTATTAAAAAACATTAGTATTTTTGAATTCCAACCTGTTTTTTGGATTCAAACTCAGCCTCAAATCTATGTTTCATCATTTTGCATCATACTTATGAATGTTAATGAAGAAATCAAGCAGTTTGATAAAGTTTTATAGCTCAAATATCAAATTCCTTAACGCTTGAGAAGCATCTCTTAAAACCCCCTTTTAAAACCTTTGAAATTCTGGAAAACTCCTTAAAATGCAGTTATCTATTCAAATAATTCGTAGAAGCATTATTATTTACTTTCACACAGTAAATTTTTAAAAATAAACTTGTTTTTGATGAAAAACTCAAGTGGTGCTATTCTTATTTCGCACCCTTTTTTCACATTTTTGGTCCTCAACGCCAATTGCTACGTCCAAAAAAAGTAAACTTATGCTTGATTTATCCGTTAGGCAATTCAGAACATACTGTGGAAGAAAATTTTCGTAATTTTCAATCATTCATATTTTAACAAGCAAAACACATAGTGGTGCTATTCTTATTTCGCTCACTGTATAATCGCAGATCGCTCGGTGGCACCATCTCTCAAGAGCAGCTTCAAAGTTAGGAGATCTCTGAGAAGTGATGTTTTTATCTCAGAAGAAAAAGCATTTTATCAACAAGATACTGTAATGAAGGTTACGATGCGATGATTCTCTTTGGGCTGGACTCTCCGGAGCGTCATCGATAGGATCATCTCAGGACGGCATTATCGATCAAATTCTCCGTATGATGAGCGATGAAGTTCTTTGATCGGTGTCTAGGTACACGTGGCCAAGATGGGATGTGAGATGGACCACTCGGAATTCGGAAATTAAGTTGTCTCTCAATGCGAGACAGCGGCATGCAGCATAACGATAACATCGGATTACGGGTGTTCGTAGTTGTGTGTTATTTTTAGTTGATCTCACAGCAATTGACCCGCAATTGGATCTTCTCAACTTCATCACAGGACGGCTGGACTTAGGTGTTGATCACAGTTGATGCTTTCAGAATGTGGAATGAAAAGTTGTCTCTCAAAGTCGATACGATTGTACCCAGTATCTCCATGCGACAGCAGAACTCTAAAAAGTACGTTTTTCGATGACGGCCAATGACGGTGGCAGTTGCGGTTTCTCGGGAACAGCATCGATCCTCACCGGGCGGTGGCATTCGGGTGAATGACGATGTAGACGTTGATCGTTGACGACGAGCGGCGGCGAGTCACAAGAGAAACGTGACTTTATGGAAGGATTAGGAATCAAAGGATAGCGAGGGATCGGAATCAGAGGAATGATGAAAGGAATAATGATGTTGCAAGGAAAGGTGAATTTGTTTTTTTTTTATTATGTTGACTTTCAGCAGTGGCGTGGATTCAAAGGATTAAAAGGATAGGAGTCAAAGGAGAAATGGGAAGGAAAAGAATAGCTTAGTTGGATAGGGTTTTATTGCAAATTTCAGCAAGGTGATCTTTGTTTCTGATGGACACCATTTCGGCTTGATGGATTAATTTTACTCGAACGATTCCATCTCTCGAGTTCACCTTTTCAACGAGACCTTGTTTTTTTAGTTTTATTGCTTCTGTTCTGATTCCTCTGGCTAGTGGAGTGAGATGTTCGTTGATAAAGATACGGTTATCCGAATCAAAGCCTACGTGACGTAGCGATAGATTGCGTTGTGTGATGTATCGTTTATAGAACTCGGACATAGAACTTATCATGGCAAACTCACACAATATAAGAGGTGAAGTTCCGGAGGCAATTGGGGCCTTTGCTAATCTTTTAAGCTCAACTATGGGGCATACATTGTAGCTCAACTGTTTGATTATATTCTGAAAGATGATGGTCAGGTTTTTGTTCTCTTCATAAGGAATTCCAGATATTATAATCTCGCGGCTTCTTCCCAAACGCTCTACAGCTTCAGCAGTTGTAAAACATTCCTCATGCAAAATTTTTACCTCAGAGTTTAGCGAGTTAATTTGGGCAAAACACTCTTTTCGAAAGTAAGAAACCTCTTGTTCGATGGTGTCTATTCTTTTCGCAAGTTCGGTATGGCAGTTGTCAATTTTTTCTTCGAGGCGCGAATGAGAATCAGTTAACTTAGCCTCGATTTTTCTCCACAGTTCGTCGAAACTTCCAATAGTTTCGGTACCAGTCAAATTGATGTCTTCTCTGGAGCGCTTTTTTGCTTGCGATTCCAAGTCAACAAGCAGAGATGACGGCGTTGTAGAGCGAGTTGACTTCGACATTTTTTATAGATGTTCGAAAGGTGGTGTTTTGAAGTACAAACTTCTGAAGGGAGCTTTCAATAAAGTCTGCTTACAGAAAATTATTTTCTGAGTGATCACAAAAACTTAACTTTTTGTCCTTTTGTGTCCACAATCGCGCTTAACTTTATTTGGCAGGGCTTGAATATTCACTTATAACAGATTTACACGGTTCAAACTTTCCGATGCAGGTACTTTTTGGGTGGAATAACTGAATAAGTCTAGAGCTCTACGAAAACGCGTTTATCTAAACATCCCTTCAGGAATACATCATTAGTCAACATTATATGGTACAATACTCAAATTAAATTTGGTTTTTGGCTCAAGTATATCAGGAAAATATCATTGTAGGTATTTGAATGTTTAAAACAGGTTTTGTTTCAAAAGATTCACATTTTTCCATGGTGCCTAAGGTTTAAGAGCTAATTTTGACTAACTTGAGGGCACTGAATCCAAATTTGCTATTTGTTTTTTTTTTCTACCATTTTTTCTGATATAAGTTCAAAATTCACTTGTTTCTGCTTAAAAAACGAAGCTAACTTTCTGCTGCATGAATTATGTATGAGAAGTTGAGAAACAAAATTGTCTATGGAAAATTTTAACTCAACTTTAACTTAGGAATTTATTTAAAAAAAGTTGAAATCTTTGAAAAGTATAATAAATAAAATAAGGATTTACATTATAAAATTAGTTTGCAGCGTTTTGCAGTACTGAATCAAGCTTAAAATTGTGTAAAAAATTTTTGAACCCATATTTGGCGTCGCATTTCTTAATCCCCTACTGTATTGTAGCATCCCTAATTACCAATTAATCAAAATATAAACATAAGCATCTTATAGCCAATAATCGTAACGGCACATATAGTAGCCACTCGTGACTAGATCGACAGCGCATTATTTTCATCTTCCTTATCTCCCCGCGCGTGTCGTCGAAGACCTTACGCGCAGTTGAGCAGAATCGAATGGCATCGATCAAAACAAATTATCGATGCTGCTGAATGAACTCTTTTGTCACTCCAGTCGTTTCACTCCTCCAAAGGGATTTACTATTAACTCATTTTTGATGACTATACAATTTGTAAAACTGAAGAAGACTATATAAACTGAAGGAATCAATAAAACAATTAATTCTGGTTTTAGAGCTCGACCCTGCTGAAACTCTCCAGTCAGAACCACCGACTATTCTAACGATACAAGAATATCTTTTTCCTTGGCCCAACTGGTTCGCTTCCAGTTGGCTACCATATCACATCCTTATGTTGTGCGCGCCGTGCGATTCCCATTGATGGGACCGTTATCAGTTTAATATAAAAACTAGTGCGCGAAGATTAACAGACAATTTAAAGTATGATTTAGAAATGCTCTACTGTGTTTTTTTAACTTTCGTGACTTCTTTATTTTCATTTTTTATTTAAAACTTTTTATAAAAATTTGCAACAATTTCGTTCGAATATCTGGCGCAACTGATTTGTGAGCTGAACATTCAACAAATTAAAAATTTGGATAATATTCGGCCCGAATATCTGGTACAGCTTTATTCTGAATCACTAATTGAAGAAACTGATCTCTGATTTCTGAAATCATATATGAAAATTTTATCTTGAACTTCAAATTCATGGGTTTTTAATTCAGTGTTCAGCGTTTTGAAATAGTTCAGTTTAATTCGAGTTTCATCCAATTTAAACTGCAGAATTGTGAATTACAATTTAACAACGCTATGCAACTAAACAATAAATGTTTTCTAATATTGGTTGGTATACAAGTTTTGATTGTATTATCATATATTTAAAAACCATAATTTTCTTATTCTTCGTATTTCTTTTAAATTTTCATTTCGAAATTGAAATTTCTTGGCTAAAAAATACTGTGGATGAATTCAAATTGAAATAGTTAGTTGATGTAGAATCTTTTTTGAATTTCTCAACCCTGGGGTCTAAAAAATTTTGTTTTGGTTTTAAGTTCATCCATGATTTTTGCAGATATTTCAAGTAATGAAAACATGAGTAAATTTGATCTAAGATTTTTATGGGAAAACAGAATATTTTATTTTGAAAACACAACCTCATTTTTGTCGTCTTTTCTGTGGAACCAAGCCTGCTGTCAAGGTTTTGGTGCCAGCCAGTTTATAAATTCTTAAAAGGTAAATTTCCGCTAACAACTTTGTCCAAGACTGTAACTTCGTTTCTTATTAGGCAAAAAGTTATTAGCAATTGAATAGCGTTATGCCGTTTAGGTATGACATTAGACTGAGTCAATTTGGGCTCATTTTTGAATTTCTAAAAAGCTTCATCTTAGTCTAAATTACATCTATGATTTTTTGTAGAATTTTGAAGTAACGTTTACATGAGTAAATTTGAACTTTTAGGTTTGTATGGGAAAATCGATTATTTTGTACTGAAACAACATCATTTTTGATTCTTCTGTGGAACCGAGCCAGCTGACAATTTTTATGCCAATTTATAAAATTCCTGAAGGAAATTTTCCGCTGAACAACTTTTCGAAGACCTCAACCTCGTTTCTTATTTGGCAAAAAAGTTATTAGCTGTTTAACAGAGGTATGTCTTTTCGCATTGATGAACAACAAATTCAATTGACATCACTGCTGGAGCCTCGCGAAGTATTGCATGAAAAGTAGTCATGCAATACTTCGCTAGACTACTTTTCATGCAATACTTTGCGAGGCGCCCTGCAGGGATGTCAATTGAATTTATTGTTTATCAATGCAAAAGACATATCCCCCCTTTAACTTTTTTGTCTAATAAGGTACGAGGTTAAGGTCTTGGACTAAATTGTTCAGCGGAAATTTCCCTTTAGGAATTTTATAAATTGGCACAAAAACTGTCAGCTGGCTTGGTTCCACAGAAGAATAAAAAATGATGTTGATTTTCAGTACAAAATAATCAATTTTCCTATACAAACCTAAAAGTTCAAATTTACTCATTTAAACGTTACTTCAAAATTTTGCAAAAAATCATGGATGAGTTTTGGACCAAGACGAAACGTTTTAGACCCCAGGGTTTGAAAAACTCAAAAATGAACCCAAATCGACTCAGTCTAGTATGACATGTCATTGCAAAACAAAATGTTTGTCATGTAAAAGTTAGGTCCAATTTTCGAAACAAAATGTTAAATTTTCCAATACAAATATAAAAGTTTAAGTAAACTCATGTTAACGTTACCTAAAAATTCTGCAATGAATCACGAATGAGTTTTTAACCAATACAAAGCTTTTTAGACTCTAGGGTTTGAGAAAATCAAAAATGACCCCAAATCGACTCAGTCAAACGTAACATTTTTTTTATCTTTAACTTTGATATGCTGAAAAATTATCTCCAAAACTGAAAATTCTAGACTGTTCAACTTGATGCTCATGTTTTTTTAATTATCGCAATGAGAATTCTATAATAAGATCGTGATTTGTAAGTTCTGTAATGAGAACTTTGTAATGATTATGTAAAACAATGTTTAATTATTTGACTCTTATAAATTACTTGAAAGTGGAATTTAGAATTAATAAAATCTCAATTGAATTGTAAACAAAATATTTTTCGTTAGTAACAATCGGGTTATAAACAGAAGACAAATATGTCGAAAAATGTTATGGTTAACTTAGGCGATCATGATCAAAAGTACTCTGATTCATTGGTAGGTAATAACTGTAGAGTTGGCAATATTTCAAGAGGATTCTAAACACTGCGTTTACAAAGGATTTGTGATCTTTCATAAAGTACCATTTATTAGTCATGGGGTATTTTCGTTTTGATATTTCATATATTTTGGTGAATTCTTATTTTCAAAATCTTGATGGTTATTGGTATTTTAATCATAGAAGGTAAATTTAAATAACTAAGCAATGCCCTAAAACAGGTGTGCATTACAATTATAAATCAACTAAAATTTTACGATAATTTTGAAATATATGATGCAACTATGAACAATCCTCTGATAATCTGTGAGGTCATTTTTAAGTAATGATTTATTACACTTGAAATTGCATCTTCTACTGGATGTACAACAGTTGAAATCAGCATTTTAATTAAATTGACTGCGACGAACGAGTTTTAAGATTGAATTCAGAACAATTTTAAATTTCCAGATAGATGAATTTTGTGAACTGTATGACACACTTAGTGTTTATAACTTATCAAAAAACGATAGAATATCACATTTGATTCACTTGAATATTTTTTATTCCTAGAATAGCCACAATGAGGACTGATTTTTTTTGGATATTTTTTTATTTACATTATTTAACGCACCATATTAAAATTGGTTGAGAACATGGTTTAAAAGCATCAATCACAATATGTTTTAAATGCATTAAAGTGTCGTCAACTCTAGTTTTTGTACAACATAACGATTAGGTGTAGGATGTTTTTAAATCATTTAAAAAAGATGATAAAAACCTTAAACTGGAATCGAGTTCGTCTAAAATTTCAATGATATTAATCCAATGATATTAATTCTGATCAAGAAAATCAAGAAAATAAGTTGAAAATTTCAGACCCTCAAAGCCGGGTAAACCTTGAATTTATGACCGGGAAAACCGAGAATTTCAAAATGTAAAAGTTGTGGCAACGTTGGTTAACCTAAAGCCATCCATTGTAGGTCTTTGAAGGTTGGATGCCATCCCAGGTGAACCATCTGTGCCCCAGGTCAGGAAAATAGAACTTTTGAAAAGAATTGTAATCGTTAAAGATAAAAATTCGTGCCAGAACGAAAAAAAAATTAGCAGAGCTATTATTTTGTAGATAAGATATGCTCAGATTGATATCTTAATAAAAAGTATTATCAATGATCATTCTAAAGTAATAAAACTTGTTAATGCTGCTCTAGTCGGTGTTTTAATGGAATCCATTTGACGTATGAGGGTTTTTTTCATTTTTTTTTTCAGTGTTCTATACATAGCGTGAAAGCCTTCGAAGTCAATGCGAAGCTCAAGCCACACCGACATAGGCAGGACCTTGCTACCGATTGGGAAACTATGGATATACACACACTTGAAGAAACCTTCAAAACAAGATATGGTTTATTTAGGAAATATCAAAAACACATTCGACCATGACGTGAAATCGTATTTCCGTACTTTCAAAACTGTTATCATTTTAGAAGTCAACCACATAAATTGAAAATGAAAAAAATAGTAAAAAACGGATCAGTCTCTATTTTGACGGTTTTAACGAGTTTTATTGATCATAAAGGATACAAAATTCCTTCATAATATTAACAAATGCTAGTTATCGATAAACAAAGACAGTTCGGAACAAACTCAAATGATATAAAAATAATCAGGAAACTTTACAAAATTGATCACAACACTTTAAGTGGCTCAAAGATACTAAAGTTGGTCCAGTGAATTCCGAGATATACAATTCTGAATTTCGGTGTTTCTTGTTCTAGATTTTTTCAGGATCCAAAAAAAACAACATCGCGGTCCTGAATGTGTTAAGGCCGATTAACAATTGATATCGAAAGAGTGACAATGATTCTACATAAATGAGGGGCTTAATTTTTTAACATTACTTATAAAATTTTAACTACAAAAAAAATTAAATTTTGCCTTCATTCAATTTCCTAGGCCCTCGCCCTATTCCCCTTTATTTTTATTTCCTTCATACTTCACCATTTGATAAGGTTTTTTAACTTTTGTTCTAGACTGGCCTGTTTTTTAAATATCAAAAATTTACCTCAAAATACAACAAAAACTACACCAAAACTATAAGTTTACCAAGAAAAAAGTTGAACTGCACAGCAAAAATTATTTCCTGTAAAATCACGCAAATGTCCTGTAACAAAAAGGAGCAGGACATTTACCGTAATTTTACAGGTCAAAAAACAAATTACGTGACATTTAATTTTCAGTGTACAACTTTTTTACAGGACATTTGCTGTAATAATAAATGAATCTTTGTTAACTTTCAAGGAAAACAATTTAAAATTACAGGTTTTGTTGATTACAGGTTTTGTTGATTACAGGTTGATTTATTTTAAAGGTTGCAGTTTCAGTGAAACGTAATAGGCAAAAAAAAATCCTGTGTGTCACATAAATCATTCTGCTACTTCTAAACGCTTTGATTTCATCAGGAAGGGTGTTTGTTTTCGAGCCTTCAAAAAAATAGATATTTCAAGATTTTGAAATTGCCTTTTTACTAACATTTGAAATTCTCAAAAACAAATCAAGTTTTTCCCAATTTGGAACCTAACTTATAAGTTTTCAAACGTTGAAAAAGTTTTGAGATATTTTAACTTAAGACTTAGTTATTGATGATTATGTGGAAAAATTTTATGTTGATCAAAGCTACCCCGGTGATCAATGTTACCCCGTTTTGCGGTACCCACAATTTGATGTGCGTAGCTTCTCGATTGATCGATCATCGAACAAAGTTATGGCTTTTTAAACATACTTTTCAAAGTGTTATTTTGTTATTCCGATTTACAATCATGAACTTTCAGCATCATTTTCTTACTTTAACTTATTTTGACTGGCACTTGAAAAACAATATTGAGGAATCATACGTTAAAATTACTAGTGTTTCTCACAGCCTTTGTTTGAAGATACTCCGATAAAACTTTCTTTTTCATTTTTATTTCAATATTTTTGTATTTTATTTGAAAACATCGACCTAATTAAAAATCAAATATGTGATGTTCGATTTGTGGAAATCCGAACATCTGTAGAGTCAAAATTTTAAAAATTCATATTTTGTGACGTGGATTCACTCACTCGCGCTGTGTTACTCAGCTGAATTCCAACCGAATTCTATATTATTTAGTGTTTGAGAATCGTCTCAGCATTTTCAATTAAGTACTGTTTTTTTTAATGTCAAGGTTTCTCGTTAAATTGAAAAGTTCTTTTTTTTTTGTGACGTGAAAACACTCTTTTGCCACTGTTTTTGTTCAATTTTCAAAACAACCCCAAGAATATAAACAAAGTATTTTTTCTACAAAATAAAGCAGTATTTGTTGGCTTGAAAACTTATAGATGAATTTTCAAAACAAATCAATTCATATATTTTAATTAATTATTTTGTAAAACTTTTCAACATTTACACTTTTACAAAAAAAAAAAAAATCCAAAACTATGAAGAGTATGTTAAAAAAATCTTTTTTTTTTCTGTTAGTTTTGTGTGATTTGGTTTTCCAAGTTTATTGACATGTTTGAGATTTGTTGATATGCGTACGGATAAAAATAACTACTAAATGCTCTTTTAAATTTTCTGAAACTTTTCATGTAATCTTATAGGTTAGAACACGTTAAAAGCCAAAAACTTCCTTAAACTTTCTATTTAATGATAGTGAGATTGGAACTATTCGATAAATAATAACTGATTTGAAAATTTAATTTTTACTGGAATTATCTCGTATCTAATATATAAAGATGAGTTGGACTATATATGTTTGTTTGTTTGTATGCACCTTATACAAATCCACACCGCTGAACCGATCAGCCTGAAATTTTGTGCAGAGATGTAGTTGAACCAGGGTAAGGTTTTTGTAGTAGTTATGAGCCCCTCCCACCTAAGAAAAGGGACCCTCCCATACAACTTTCGGTTTTATTCACACGAACCAAAAGTCATGGCACCTGTTTTGGCAACCGCTTTTTTTCCTTTGGCGGGGTTATTTTCACCATCACCATGGGCCGGGCATTAGAAACGACCGTCCAGGAGTTCACGTGTACTGGAAAGCAAATCAAAGCTTGCTCAGCATTGAAAATTTGAACGGTAAAATTTTGGCGGGTTTTTTTTTTGTACATGCTACTGCTGAAAGCATGTGGTATTGGTACGAGATTTTTGGATGCAATAATGAGCTTGCATTTTGGATTGATACAATTACTTACTTATTGAATAGGACTTGAAATGGTTTTCAAAGTACTGGGGGACTTCGAAAATCTAGAAGAATATACAGTGAACTGAATAGTGAACAGTGAACTGACTTCTTCAGCCGAATAACAATTTGGACTGAGTGTTGAAAAACTATTGAACAGATTTTCATAAATTCCAGCTTTTAAGAACAAACTATTTTTATATTTTTAGAATTCCTCAGGGAGAAAGAAAAAATAATAACATTTATAGTTAAAAGTTGAAGGCTTCGATTTCAACGCTTTGATAGCCATTGGGGAATTTAAACGGGGAGTTAGAAAAACGATCAGATAATTAAATCTGAGATTTTTAGTGGTAGGTATACATTTCAAATTCATTGACCAATTTATAATTTTTGAGTTATTTTTGGTTATCAATGTGTTCAATTCTACTTTCCAATTTTGAAAACAATTATTGTAAAACCATTTAGAACTGCGAATTCAAACAAATGATATCTAAATAAATTAACATTGGATTAACATTGGATTCTACAAGAATAGAAACTTTGAAATAAAATTCAAATAAAACCTTTTTCATAACATTATAATAGTATCTTCAGTTAAGATGATTCGTTTTCGAAAACTTCCAAAAACTATTAGTGGAACTTTCAACATTTAAGAACAAATACTCATGAAACAGTGTGAAATTAAAAAGCGGTAAAGGCAAACATACAACTGAAAACTTGAAAAATGGGTTTTTAACATGATTCCACAAGATTCGGAAGTCTATTAAGAATTTTTTTAGTGAATAAAATTTTAATATACCGTTGTACAGGGAACCATCATGAAAAGTAAGAGTTTTTTTTAGAGGGGGGATGGGAAAAATAAATAACAACTTTACCATTTGAAGATAAAAAATAAGACGAAATGAAACAAATAAGCGCAGTGAAAACGATAAACACAGTGAATAACCGCAATAAAAACTTTAGAAAGACTAACAAATCTATATATATAAAAAGCAATTATCTGTATGTTTGTTTGTTTGTTTGTTTGTTTGTTTGTTTGTTTGTTTGTTTGTTTGTTTGTTTGTTTGTTTGTCCTCTATAGACTCAGCCGTCTTAAGAGCTAGAGGTCTGAAATTTGGCATGGATACTCATTAGGTCCAGGAAGGATGAAAAATGTTTTCAGATTTTTGGATGACCCCTTCTGAAGGGGGTCGTCCATACAACACAAATATGGTTTTCACGATATTGACGTTATTTTTTGTCGGATCGTGTTGAAAATTTGCACTTGAGTGTTTTGAGAGACGAGAAATTGATTACAGTTATCAAATTTAGGGTCAGGGGACGGCCAAAGGGGTCGTCCATATTCACTGATTAATGTTTTTGCGATTTTGACGTTATTCTACATTGGATTGAGATGAAAATTTCCGCATAGGAGTTTTGAGGGACGCTCTTTTGCTTTCAGGTTTCAAATCTTAACTCAGGGGTCGGGAAAAGGGGTTATCATCTGTTCACTGTTTTTACGATATTCTCTTGATTGAGCATAGAATTGTAATGAAAATTGACACATGGGAGTTTAACAGAAAAGATAATTGATTTCAGGTGTCAAGTTTTGAATCGTGGTCAAAAAAAAGGCCGTCCATGTCAGTTGCTCACTGTCTTCGCGATATTGTCGTGATCATGCATCGGATTGAGATGAAAATGTTCAGATGAGGGTTATAAACTATGAGCAATTGACTCCAGGTAGCATGTTCCGTGTCAAGGGTCGGCGAAAAGGGCGTCTATATTCACTGTTCACTGTTTTCAAGTTCCTGACGTTATTTTACACATAATTTAAAAAGAAAAAATGGCACAAGGGAGTTTTGAGGAACGTAAAGTTGGTTTCAATTATCGAATTTCGGGTCATGGGACAGAAAAAGAGGGTTTCATTGAAAGTTCAGTGTTTTGTGCAATAACTTTGTTGGAGGCAGTTAATTGATACCAATTTAAGTGTGAAGGTCAAGCAAAAGAGTCGTGCACATAAAGAAATAGTACATGTTTCTGCCATAATGTCTAGATTTTGCAACCGATCGAGAAGAAAACACTCTCACATAAATTTTAATAAAAAGCCAATCAACAGTTTAATTTGAATTTCAAGTAATAGTATCTAATAGTAGCAAATTTAAACACTGTTGAATTTTTTCCCCAAAATTGTCGAAAGAATGTTTCGAATTCATTTTCTAAACTCATTTTGATGTACCAATGATTTAAAGCGAAACGAAATTCGTACGGGATCAGCTAGTTAACTAAAAAGTGACGTTTTAAATGATTCTGAAAATTGTCATGATGACTTTTACTCTGATTTTTTTCTTTTTTCGGAGTTTTGAGTTATCAGGAAATCATAAAAGTATGATAATTTATTTATATTAGAGCACACCGTCTCTGGCTCAAGAAAAACCAGAAACATGACGAGCTATTTTCGTTCCTTCGTCTTCGAATAGCTTAAGGTTGATGATACACAGATATTTTCATCTTACTATGATTTCAATTGTTTCGTTCGTTTTTGCGGGAAATCTGCTACGAGTGCAGTAAATATTTTATTCCCTCTTGACTTTTCTCCCAGGATTATGATTGCCATTTGACAGAGCTCACGAAAGAATTTGTTATTTTTGTTTTGAGTTATTTTTGCTTCCATGTTATTTTTGGAATAACGTTTGGACCAGTCATCGTTACTTTTTAGAGGCTTCGTTGTCCAAGTACATTTTAAAAACAGTATGAAATTTGTAGCAACCACCCTCGACTGTTGCTGAGTACAATGCCAATTATTACAAATTGCGTCTTGCTCAATTATTTACGCGAATTTCTTTTTATCCGGAGACGAATGAACGTGGGAATGAGCGAACGTAGCAGGAAGGCAAGCGTTTATACAGCTCCGCAAAGTAATATTTTATCACTATTTGCGCTACAAATGGTAGAAAGATTTCGTTTCCAGCAGCTTAAAACCACTGTTTTGAATCTAATTGATGTAGACCGGAAGACCATTTCGAGTGCGGACATCGTTGTTAGAGTAGTACAAGTTGGTTTGTACTGAAAAGTGTATTTCAAAACTTAAACAAAACTCAATAACTTACTACAAAAAGATTTTTTCAATTTAATTTTTACTACTATTTGTTAGAGGCCTGAATCTAGAAGTGAATGTTTCAATGACAATCTCTGTGTCAGAACAAAATTTAATTTACCTAAACAAATTTGCAATCAAAAACCACACATTGAAAAGTTGTATTAGATTGAATTTGCTTCTTAGTGGTGGGTGAGTCTGCTACACAAAAGTGGTAACATCCAGTGCCAATTGTACGATACCAAAGAACAAATTCAGAGATTGTCGGCAAAAGAATATGGTACCCTTTCCCTCCCCGTTTGTTTCCCTTTTCCGTCACGTGGTGCGGATTGTTTGGCAATTTTACGAATTTGTCACCGGGTCGTTTGTTGAAGTTCTTGGCGCAATTTATCTGGGAACGGCAACATCATTGCAACATGTTTACGGGGCACCACATCGCACGATTTCCAAAGAACAAACCCCGAACCGGCGATGTTTTCCTCCCACGAGAGAGGATTGGAAACATCAATATGGATGTCCTACCAACTATGTATGTATGTTGACAGTTCCTGAGAGCTCCGGGTTTCGTGTTCGAACAAACATGAACTGAAACTCGATAAGCCATAAATAAATTTATTTCCGTTTGCTGCATTTTGCTGCTTGGACTTGAGCGGGGTTCACTTAGTGTTGTACTTTGTGGTGCGGAAGGAAGGCAACAAACTTATCACTTTTTATCCAGCTTGAATTCCTCTAGGAGCGGAAAACATTTTCATCAATTTCATAAGCTTGAAGCTTCTCAGATAATCTGAAATTGGTTTTTTTTCTTATTCTGATACTTTTATACATTCAGTCATGAAATTTGAGTGGATGGGATTGGGGAATAGATAAGAACAAGTCTATCTACGGCTATTTTTCACTTTTCTTATGTCGGAGACGTTTTATTTTATTGACGTTTAACGCCCCGTTCATGCATGTGAGAGGGCTTTGAAGAACCAATCTGTAGGAGTTTTTAATTCTTAAGAAGTGTTTAAAAAGTCAAGTTGAAAATCCTGGATCCCACTAATTCGCCAAAAACTGCGCTTAACATCATAAAAGTCATGTTTCAAAAAAGAAACCTATCTCGATCAGGAAGGTTAATATTCCTAATTACTACTCGAACCCAACTAAATGAGATATTATTATCCTATTCAGATATAGCTTTGATATGGAAATCTTCGTTTTGTCGTTTCGAAAAAAAAATCTCATTTGATACTACAGTTATTTTTCCTGCCTCAATTTTCCTGGTTCAAATGCTTTCATTTGAATTCTCAAGCTCTCATTCGAGTGCATCAGGTATGGTTCTGTGGTAGCATGCGCGCCTCTCAACCGGCAGGTCGATTCTCGAATCTCCTGGCTTAACCCAAATTTTTCAAAAATTGTTCAAGTTTTATAATAATACATGAAAGTTTTGAGTGCATGGCATGAGAGAACGCAACCTTGCATACAAGTACCTGAGTTCAAAGCAAACATTGGTGGTCGTCATCCTATCTGGTTGAGTGATAACCTTTATATGATGATATCAATCGGTGATATAATTTTGTGAATCTAGCATGGACTTTTTATTGTTTGCTTATAAAAAGCAAATTTGAAAGAAAGGCGCCGTAAAACGGGGTAGCTTTGATCAACTTCAAATTTTTCCACATAATCATCAATAACTAAGTCTAAAGCTAAAATATCTCAAAACTTTTTTCTACGTTTAACAACCTACATGTTGTGTTTCAAATTGGAAAAAATTTGGTTTGGTTTTGAAAATTTCAAATGTAAGCAAAAATGTTATTTCAAAATCTTGAAACATCTATTTTTTCGAAGGCTCGCAACCCTTCCTGATGAAATCAAATCGTTTAGAAGCAGCAGATTGAGTTATGTGAAAGTTCAACTTTCTTCCTTAGAAAATTTATAGTTTTGGTGTAGTTTTTGTTGTATTTGGAGGTAAATTTCTGATATCAAAAAAATAGAAACGTTTCCCAAGAGTCTAGGACAAAAGGCTAGAAACCCTATCAAATGGTAAAGCTTGAAGAAAAAAAAATAAAGGGGAATAGTGCGAGGGCCTAGAGAATTGAATGAAGAAAAAATTTCATTTTTTTGTAGTTAAAATTTTATAAGCAATGTTGAAAAAATTTAGCCTCATATTTTATGCAGCATCATAGTCCATTTTTCGATTTTAATTGATGCTCGGCCTTAACACACGAATTGTCTTAGTTTATCTATTACTATTACAAATAATAATATTTCATTTTGTTTATTGAAATGCCAATGCAAAATTTTCCAGGAATATTTCGTTTGCCACAGGATGTTTCTGTTGATATGTTGATGTTTTTTCCGGGGCTTTTTGGGTCGATTTTGCGGTACATCCATCGTCTTTAATGTCCCTAAAAAGATAAGAGATGATTAAAGACGAGATATAAAATTTGAAATTGAAAACCAAAATCAAACAACTTATCATAAACTATCTTAACCACGTCAATTCTGCCCAGACAACCATTTGGTGGGTATTTCGAATTTGTAACGCAAATATACGGGCAAATATACGTGTAAACATATCGTATATAATGTAGCAAAACCAGTATATACGTATAATTTTGGAGGCCATATAGGTACATTAGCAAACATATTCTTGATTTGGATTGTATTAAATGACGATTTGCACGACTTGTCATGCGCATCATTTACGACTACCCTGATTCTTTTTGGAATATACTGTGACAATTTACATCATCATATAGACGATTGAGGTTGTAATATACGACATTTTTCGTAACAATATGGATAGTTTGACGACTTATTTGGTCGTCTTTTGCGACTTGAGTGCAGGGCTCCCATAAACCAATTGGTTTATTCATCCCCAAAAATAATAAAAATATGATTATTTCGAAGAAATGCGTTTTTTGCTGTCATATTCAAGTTTATATCGTACAAATTTATTATTTTCCTGATTGCTGATTTTTTTTCAGCGTTCATGAAGTTATTGTTCGTAGCTGGACTTGATCCCCTGACGATACGATCTGCAGCTCATGATGGTTCCTCGACGCTATCTGGAATATATAAATTCAAGAGGATTTGCTTCAAAGGCATTAAACCAAAAGCAAATCGTATATTTCTATAACTTAAATCTTTTAAATCGTAGAACACGTCATCGATGATCTAAAAATAGATCAGCATTTTGAAGGCTCCTTAAATACGAGTCTAATCATCGATGTCGTATTACCATAAACGATTTTATTGAACTTATTTGTATTCTTTTACGATTGCAGCAAATACGTTTGACGGAAATCAGACATTCGAATTAATTTGCATACACAGAAAAAAATATTTTCTGTAATTTTACGGCAAATATCCTGTAACAAAAAGGAGCAGGACATTTACCGCAATTTTACAGGTCGAAAAAAAATCACAGGACATTTATTTTTACGTGAGCATATTTTTTCACACGCTGTTTTAAAATTACAGTACTGTAATATTTAGTTCATAGAATTGAATTTAATGTCAATTAAAAAAAAGAATCAACTTTTTTTTCGATGAAATCAAAAACATGAAAATATGTTCAAACAATACTTTATTATCTTAAAAAACCGATATCACAACTACAATATGCAAGCGTTTTTTTTGTAAAACTCATAGTTGAGACACACTATGCGTGATGTTTTTTTTTTATAAATTGCGTTGGGCTTTAGTTTCTTTTCTAGATCAATTGTAATTTAGTCCGTCATCTTTCCCTTCGTATCGACAATGTCTTTGTCACCCGCAACCCTAGAAACCGCTATAGGAACCACAAATAGATCGTCCAGTACGACCGTATGACAATGGCTGACATCTTTGTAAGGTTCATTCTATTGAGCCTAGCCTGAGGTCGATTCACCAGGAAGTTAATTCACGGCAAATGAAGTTTTTCCTCCATGAATTTGCCACCCACGCACAAGAAAATCAGCGATTAGTTCCAAGCCACTGAGGTAATCTGAAAGTAAACATAAGAAAAACTTCAATAATTTCTGTACAATTATGCACCTTTTAAGCGATTCAATATGCAATATGCACTGGTAGAAGTGCAAAGCAGGCAGCAACGAAATGAAAGATTTCCTTAAATATAAAAAAAAACAATAAAAAAAAACATATTTCATGATTTTAATAAGTGAAAGTAATTCGGTCTTTTTTGCAATTGCCTCGTTGTTCCTTATTTGAGGCGCTTGGGATCAAAGGGGTGCAAGGGCCTAGTTTAGAGAAAACGCGCTTCAAAGTTGTGAAGGTGCTCGATTTTTCATATATTTTTCGAATTCGAGCAGTTTTTATTCAATCTAAAAAGTGTTCAAATAAAAATTATACACATTCGGGTTTTCACCAGATGTACATTGAAACATGAAAAATCGTTAGATATACATAACTCCAAAATGATAATTTTGGACTTGCACCCCTCTGATCTTGGGGGCCTCATTTGATATATTTCCAATTGTCCAATACGATCAAATATTGTCAAAGCTTTAAACAGCGTCATTATATTTTAAATAAAATACAAACTGCAGTCTACAAATGCGCTTTTTAAAGTGATAACAAAAAACCGGGAACAATTCCACCAAACTTACTTTGAATATGTTAAGTAATTTGTTCACCGTAATAAAAAAAAATCTGAACTCACCTCCATTTGAACTTGATTGCGTCAGCTGCTGGGGGTAGTGAATATCTGCGCAAAATTTTTCTTTGCCAGTATAGATGAACAAAAACGCAAATTTTCATCCTGATTCCATCCAGAACGTTGTTGCTGCTGCTGCTGCGGGGGGATTACCAAGGCGAAGGCAAACTGGTTCCTTTTGCGGCTACGGATTTGTATTTAAACTCCAGAGAGGTAGCAGCATAGCGATCTAAAAGAGGAAAATCAATATTATAAAAAGCTGGTTTTCGTAAAATTTTAAGTCAACAAATTTGTATAAACAAAAATGCAAGCAGCTTTTCATCTCCGTTAAAGGGCCGCTTCTATCAGAAATGCAGCTTGTTTCTCACCGAATCCCGGGCCATGAGCTAGACTGAAAATGGATCTCTCATTCCTCACTTCGTCGTTTCCTTTTTTGTCGAGAAGCTCCAGAATAGTTAGAGGTCTGGAATTACAATTTTGATTCAGTTATGCGAAGACATAATGGAATTTTGTGGAGAATACATACCTTTGGACGTACATTGCCTGAATTCCGCCTCGACTGTCGAATCCAAAAACATGATCCATGGCCACTTTGACTGTAGCAGGATAAGTTACGGTCATAACCGGAACTTTTCCGTTTCAATGGTGTCCGGATTAACCGAGACAGTTCTACATTCACCATCTGGGATACTACACCGGCTTATTTGTACGCGAAAACCGCGATTACGGACCGAGACCACAGAACCGATTTTTGATCCAAAGCACAATAACAGCTGATGCAGGAGTGGCACAGAATGCAAACAAAAATAAAACAACAGAGAACCGAATCAAAACAAAAAAATTGTCGCGCCTGCTCTTTTGACGTTTCTTTTTTGGAGACTAACTGGGATGCCAGACGTACTTGAAGTTTTTAGTCTGCAATTGAAAATTATTGCACGGGTCGTAATTTTACGGCACGTAATTTTTTCCGACCTGTAAAACTACGACAAATGTCTTGCTTCTTTTTGTTACAGGGCAATTGCTGTAATTTTAAATGATTTTCAATTTAAATTAAATGTTTTTTGAATTACAGGTTGATTTATTTTACAGGCGAACATTTTCAATGACACGTAATAGTCAAAATTTTTTTCTGTGTAGGCAAACGATTGCATGCACATTATCACGAATCAATGCAGTTATAAACGATTTTATAGCATATATCTCCAAGTGGCAAGCAAAGTTGCGAACTTATTTTCTATCTGCTAAAATCTAACACCTGATTGTCATGATAATAGAAATTATATTTCATGTTAAAAAAAAACTTAATTTCGAATAATTTTATGCACAGCACGACAAAATCAGCCAATCATGACTGATCATCGTCCCAGAAAACCATTTGATGGGTATTTCGAATTTGCAACACAAATAAACGTGTAAATATACGTGTAAACATATCGTATATAATGCAGCAAAACCAGTATATACGTATTATTTTGGAGTCCATATAGGTACATTAGCACACAATTTCTTGATTTGGATTGTATTGTCATAATAAAATCATGCAATGTATTCAAATATGATAAAGAATATGCCTATCTACGAAAATGAGTTTCAATTACATTGTATACGATATAATCTGTAAAGTAAAATACGTCTTCTGGTTGCCTGGGGTATATCGGTCGTTTCACAGATTTTTTGCGAATTGTCGTACACAAAGGTCGAGTTCATATGCACATAAATACGAGTCTCTTGTCGAAATAAAATCATGCAATGCATCTAAATACGATAAAGAATATGCATGGGCCACACATTGTAGGTGCAGATATACGAGAATGAGTTTAAATAACATTCTATACGATATAATTTGTAAAATAAAATACGACTTCTGGTTGTCTGGGTGGTTGAATCCTCTTTGTTTTTGTTTGGATTTAACGGGTCCTCAATCGCGGCCTGCTGATGTTATGATCTGCATGAAATTGAAATAAGATAAATATTCAAGAAATATAAATTTGAAACAAAATAATCTTACCACAATCTTGCTGCATAAACAGTTTCAAAGAAAAATTAAGGTACAAAATTAAAAGTTACAAAGTTACCCTTTTTGAAGCGTTCGCTACTTGTTCGGAATGAAGGATAATATTGACTCGACAAAATTTCCCATTATTTGACAGATCACGAACAATCTCAAAAAACGGCTCAATTTTACGCCTTTAAGGGGTACCCAAAAGTTAGCATGTGAAACTACAGCTTGACAGAATGTCGGAGAGGTTGCGAGTTTGATTCCCGATCGGGGCGAATTTTTTTTTTCATTTCCTGTTCATGATTGATTATTTTGATTGTTGCATTATACGGTTAGTCGCATCATCCGCCAAACAAAACACCAGAAAAATAATGTATGAGTGTGTGAATTGTTTATATTCTACATACACAAACACATTTTGTTGTTGCGTTATTTGATAGATGATGCGGCTAGCCATATAATTCAACAATGGAAGATAAGGTTAAGATGAAATATGTTGAAAATGAGTGAAAGGTTAATTTTAATTTGAAAAAATTTTCATCACATTTCATCTCTTCGTTCCTCATCTTATTCTAGTCTTCCATCAGTTCAATTCTTGAATAATTCTTCTCAAAGAATGTAAAATTTTACCGATATAGCCGATAGAATAATTTCATAAATTGTGCCTAATTGTTGGACAGATCGTTCACAACAGGTGGTTTTCCTGGATTTTGAATTCTTCGATGATATACTTTAAAAACAACTAATTTTGCTTCCATCAGGACAGGCGCTCGTCAGAAGCACCATATTAAATTCAGCTCATCTACAATTTGTCGATCATGGCTTTTGTCTTTAACACACCACACTTCTTGATGAACCATGACGCACCTTTCCTACGACTGGAATCTTCTCCTCTTGCAGGGCTAAGGATTTGAGTGGAAATCGGCATATAATAGACAATCTGATTGCTTCCGTACATCCAACAATGTATATAATACATTCAACTATAAATAAAACAGATTTAACTATAATGCACGATTGATGCCATACTCTCAACAATAATTATAGTAGAATCAAATATAATGATTTGACTGATTTAATTATAAATATGATAGATTCAACTATAATAATATGATTGATTTAATTATAAATATGATAGATTCAATTTTATTTCGATGATTCACTGATGTCAATCATAAATATTGTAAATTTGAATTCTGTTTATATTGGAAGCTATCATATCTGATGACTTTTTTTCGAAATATTTTTATGGCTACGTTTTATTTTCTTTTAATTTATTACTTCAGCATTTTGCATCCATTTCGTTTTAGCCGCCATGATGCTGTTCTTTTTGCATCTTGATGCATGGTTAACTAATCGGTCCCGGAAGACGTCCGTGCTTCTGCACCCGGCGAAGATTGACCTTGTGTGTGTGGGGGGGGGGGGGGGGGGGTAATTTACTCCATATCATGACATAAACGTATTATTCGCTGACTAATCCTTAATGCTAGTTTCCTGTGGGATCCTGTCATGATCAAGTAATAGAACACACGTTGATTTCGCGGGCAGCCATAGTAGGTGTACTTTTCCCAATGTCCACTGGCCCGGCTCCACAGAAGAAACAAAAACGATGTCGATTTTTCAGTACAAAATATTCAATTTTCCCATACAAACCTAAAAGTTCAAATCTACTCATGTAAACGTTACTTAAAAATTCTACAAAAAATCATGGATGAGTTTTGGACCAAGACGAAGCTTTTAAGACCCCAGGGTTTAAGAAATTCAAAAATGACCCCGAATCGACTCAGTCTACTGACGCATATCCATTTGAAGCAATTGTGCGAATTTTACGCAAAATTAAGAGTTGTGTTTCAAAAGGCTGAATTTGTCATCTATTTTTGCATCAATTCTACAGATCACATTTCATGAAAAGACCCAGATAAATGAATAAAGTGGAAAAAGAGAAAATCACTTTTATTTGCTTAAAACAAAAATGGTTTATGCGTCACTTCGGCGTAACACGGCAGTGTCGGCCTACTACACGGCCGCTGCCAGAAACTGGTAGAGGAAAATGTTTCGTTTTTCCACCGTACTGGTCCCACACTTACGATTTTTTTTGCTGATGGACACTATAGTATTCAAGTAACACACAATCTATCATAACAATAAAGTTCAATTTACTATATCTATAGTTCAATACCTAGAATAAATCATACATTTGTAGTTGAATCTATCATATTTGCAGTTGAATCAATGATTCCACTACAGTTGAATCTATTATATTCATAGTTGAATGCCTAAAATCAATTATACAATTGTATTTGAATCTACCATACTAACAATTGAATCATTACAGTTGATTCAATTATATTTAAAGTTGATTGCGTAAAGTCAATTATCAGTTTGTAGTTGAGTCTATTATATTTTTTTTAGTTTGATGCGAAAAAATTAACTACGCATTAATGATTGGAATAACCAGCTGAAATAATTAGAACAACTGTGGCATTTTTTCTCCGTGACGGATTAGCCATCTGGCATTAGGAAATTATATTTTGGTTTTCTTATGGCATTTTTTCTGCAAATAGTTTTTAGACTGTTTTAATATAGTTATAAGAAATGCTTGGATTATTTAGTTTTGAAAAGCTTTCACTAAATATGCTTTTACTGTTTTGAATGCTTTCTTAAATAATCGTTATAAAAATTAAAAAAAAACAGTTCTTCATAAAGATGTCTATACAGGTTACGCTCAAGTTGGATTCAAAATATTTGAATTAATATTTCCATGTTTACACATTTTCGATAAGTTATTATTGTTGCTTTTAAGTTAAATAACAAAATATATGAAATATGTTAAAATAATTCAAATCATCGGAAGTGGCATGAATATCTCTACAATGTGAGTATTGAGCGTAAGGGCCCAATTGATAGAGGTAAAAAATTTGTTGCTAGACGCCATCATGAATCCAACATGGCGGCTTCCGCTTTACCTTTCAAAGCTTTAAACTAATGAAAATCTCATGAAACATCCATAATATGGGTATTGGGTGAAAAAATTAAATGAGTAAGAGTCTGTTTTCGTTGTCCGGCGCCATTTTGAATTCCAAGATGATGGCTTATCTCATTTTTTACGTTTTTGTTACCCATCTACAGGACGATGTCCGACTGATCCCACTGGCAGGATTGTACTACGAATGTCGTAGTATTCGGCGAAAGATGGTTCGGTTAAGAAATTTTTCTTCTGGTAAGGCGAAAGCGGCGACATAATTGGTGGGCCATCTTCATTCATAAACGGTTTCTAGGAGGTGCCAATGAACATCGACTCCTATGCGACACCCCAATTTAAATTTTTTCTCACACATTTCTTGTAGGTCACTTTTTCCCAGATGCGTGGGCACCCTTTTGCTTTCTACAGCATTTCTATGTTCTCGTGAGTCTTATTCAAATGAATAATTACTAGCAGTAGTATAGACGATCGCTGGATTAAGCCCGCTGAAGAGGAGTAAAAGCCAGAAGTAACTCGAAACGAATATACTAGCAAGTAATTTTGTAATTATATAATCCCCTAAATAGTCGATTATAAAAACAAACAACTTATCGCGACGATAAGTTAATTCAACCTTGTTTTTGTTAATTTTATTTTTTTCTTATCCAAATAAGGACTGTATTCGAAAAACATGCAACACTTTGATTTGGTAAACTGTTGCTAACTGTTGTGATCATGGACAACATTTTTTTTGGGCAGGATTGAGAAAAATCCAGGAAGGTTCCAGTTGGGGACCTAAAAACAGCTCGAAATCAACTATTCGACCAAAGCTCATATGGTAAATCGTTTAGGAAGTCCTAGAGGATCCAACAGAGAGCTAAAATTTTAATGAAGGTGAAGATTATTGATTTCATAAAGTGAAGGAGCGTGAGAGGTTTCTTCAAGCTCAGTCAAAAAATAATAATAGAGGAAATGATAAAAAAAGATATTTTTTTCAGACTGGTTTGTCTAGCTGACTAAAAAAAGGCCTCACTTCATTTCTACAAGGAAGAAAAGCTACCCACCAGTAAAATAAACAAAATACGGTGGTCAAGTCGTACGCAAAATGTTAGGACTGCTAGTGGAGAGAGGAGGAAGGAGGAAAAATTTGAAAATTCCATTTCTAGTACTTGAAAAGGCTGACGTTCTGTGGAAACTGGAAATCACCCAGTGTTTCATAACGATAGACACGATGAATCGCTGAATATACAATGAAGACTGCCTCCAAATGCGACCGTATTCCATGCACTTCAATAGGTCTCCCATAGTTTATACTCTGTTTTAAATAAATCTGGAATCGTGCCATTCAGCAAAAACTGTGGTGGAGTGATGAAAATTCAAATATGTTGTTTTTTGTACTGAAGAAGGAAAATCGGCTAAATTTGTTATAACTTCGACCAAATTAAAAATTTGGATTATTTTGATGGTCAAGCTTCAGGTATCAGATAATATTATCAAAAAAGCCTTGATTTGAAAAAAGGTTTATTCATAGTATGCGATATAGATGGCGCACTTGTTGCCAAAAAATTAAAGTCGAAAAATTTCTTCAATGGACGCTATCTCAATACCACTTGACAGAACATCGCATAAATCTGTACATGTAAACATTGCATTACCAATTAATGTCTTTGAAAATTTAATCAATTTCCACCAATGCTTTCAAAAGTTATTGAAAAAACAAAGTGTTGCATTTTTTTTTCGAATACACTCCTTAAATATTTTATTAAAATTCCCTTATTCAAAAGGTTTGAAGAGGCGCGCTTATTTTAAGATACTATTTCATACACAGTTCTCTTAAAGTCTTGACTGGCAGTAAAAAAAGAGCTTAGAATATGAATAAAAGTTATCGATTTTTTATCCTGATCATTCCTTAATAATGGTATCTTCAACCAACTCGGAGTTATTTGTTTTTCGTTTAATTATTCAAACTTCATTCTCATTCTTGAACTTAATTCTTCTCATTCTTAAACTCGGAGTCAACTCACGGAAGCGAAAACCTAAAAATTGCTTTATGAAAGCTGACCTATATTTTACAACGTAATGATTTAACCGAAGCTCAAAAAATTGGTTATGATGACGTCTATAACCATGGGCGAAAAAACCATTAGCATTATAAGAGCACTAGAGATGCATAAAATGCGCTTTGAAGCTTAACTTAAGAGAGATTTCCTAAAAATTACCTAGATGTTGTCTAAATTTGGACATTTGGAATCGTAGAGCATATAAATTTTCGTTGCTCCTTCATTGTTAGTTTTTTCGATTTCTGTTGCTAGTTACCATACCAAATGGTTTTTCAGTAGTTTTTATTTGAACTTTGAAATTTTAAAATATAATGAATTTTGTTGAACGCGACGAACGAACTTCACGAAGTTTACACCACGGTTATTGATCCGGATCTATGAACCGCATGCGATAACAGAGAGTTGCAAGTGAGAGGGAACATCAATTCGCTATTGTTTAAGAATCGACGAAGAGAGAACTCGTTGAGATCACTGAAATTGTTGCCAATGGAACAGATTGGAAATCAATAGTGAAGTGTTGCCAATATGATAGATGGATAATCCAAGCAAACATATATCAATCACTTTTGTAAAATGAGCTAAAGGTCAGGTGACATGACTTGATAAGAATAAAAATGATGTAATTATCAGTTTTCCTATACTAATAAAATTATCTACTCTTTATATTACAACAAATTTAATTATTAAAAATGGCCCTTTTCAATTTTTCTACACTGTAGAAAATATTTGAAGCAGAACTTCCCATATACCTATGAGAAAGCTTCCAAAGTGCTTGGACATTGCGTCATATTTTACAAAAATCCGTTTCAAGTATCACAAATTAACTTTACTTGTTTGCCATCATCACGGCGGACACTAATGGTAGTGGTGCTCCTCAAGCTTTAAGCGGATAAAAAGTTCAAAGAAAAGAGCATAGGAGCAAAAAAAAACTGAAACTATCCTTTCGGGACGACGACGACGACGACATTGGTTGTTGGTAGTGCTGCATCATTCAGAGCCATTTTTTCTCTTTTTTTCTTTGTTGCTGCAGCGAAATGATGATGACACGTTAAGATAAATTGAAAAATGTGTTGAGATTTCACCCCATTGAATCTGCATCGAGGAAGTAACTGCTCTACCAACCTATATATAGAGAAAAAAAAGGATGGTAGTGGGTGACTTTTGCTTCTCCTCTGCCTCTGGGATGAAGGCAGGAAGCTCAGTCAAGTCTTATTGCTTTATCGATCGATTCCAGCTGATGGCCTCTATCCGGTTGAGGGCACACGTTGCACCCTCCCGGATGAATGACTGACGGCAAATGTGGTGCAGCAGCGAATGGCATGGCATGGCGCCGGCAGCAGAAATTGAAAAGATGTAGCTCGCAAATTTAAATCTTCTTATTGTACTGCGACGGTAATCATTTCTGGATGAAACTGTAAGATGGCTTCATCGGTATTTTCCAATCGGGTTTATTATTAGACGATCATTTTGATGCCCCATTTTGAGGTTATTCTTTAAAAAAATTTAAACATATTCAAAGAAAAAAATTATTTGGTTTTCAAACATTGAATGATTTCTAACAATGAGATGAAATATAACCCAGTATATTAGAATCCCAAGAACTACTTTCAATGCGTCAAAACTATTGAGCCAAAACGCTTTCCTAAATTCCGCAACGGAACACTTTCCAAACAAATTGCAAATGCTAACATCTGAAGTTGAAGCTAGATAAACCAAACAGAGAAATGTTTAGATTACACAGAACTCGCTAAGAAGTGAAACGCGCTCCACTATACTTAAAAGCTCTGCCGGAAAACTGACAGTGAAGTCCACCGTTTTCCCATTGATGTTATTTGCGTTTTGTCTAGTTTGGCGCGGGGGTGGAAAGCGAATGTTTTGGTGACTCAGTCACGACCAGGATGCAGACAGACAAATAGATAGAGACACACCTACATAATTATGCCAGCGGACGTGCTCTGACTGACTATCATCACATGAATTCCGAGCGGGATTTGGAGTCTGGATAATGAAGCATTTAGCAGTTCGCTGTTTGAGATAATAATATGGTATGTTCCGAATGAGAAGAGCTGATGGTATATGGGTTTAATTCTGCCAACAGATGGTTGAAGGACGCCTTAAATTAGGACGAACATTTCTAGGTTCCCAAAACAAACACTAGAAACGATTTTGAAATACACTCTAAAACATTTAAAGACTGTCATTTAAAATAAACACATAAAAGCTATGAAATTAGATTATTTTTTATTTATTTGTAGTTAGAAAACTATGTCCATTGAATGTTCTCACGTGTTGAAACATTTTTCTCTCCGAAAGTTTGAGTGATTGATCTTGAAAATGGTGTGCTTTGTAATTTTCCGTATGGTTGTTTGATTTTCCATCCCAAACGAGGAACGGTTTCACATTCTATTCCTCTCTTAGATGTTCTTTTCTGGTGATTAAAATGATGCTTATGGTAGTAGCATTTCGTTTCGTGTCACAAATAATCAAAGTGGATAAAATCTTTTACGCGTTGATAGTAGTTCATGTTGAGAGTTTTTCAATGTGAACTTAACTGTTAACTCAGTCAAAGATTAAACCCTAGTACATGTACTTTATATAGAGGAATCAATAAATTTCAACGATTTCCATCGCATCCGAGGGTAACTCATAACGATTAATCTAAAATAAAATTCTGTGATTAGATTTCGAGACAATTGCCTCCAGTCATATTTTTCTCCATCCATAAGATATCGATTTATGAACCATCGAAAGCACAGTGTTTTTCTCGTTGTACAGAACGTAAACATTCGCATTTATCTGGCTGGCTGCGCTTCATGGAGTCCATCATGATGTGCCTTCCGAAGGCGGAATTCGCCAGCTCTTGGTTTCGCAAACATAGACGCACATATTTGCTAACAAGGATGTGTCGATTCGTTTAAAAATCAAGAGTCAATCATATTTATAACAAGTTATATGATAGTTTAATGGCATTGCGGTGAACTTTTTACTATGAAAATTCTTGATAGAAGAATTAAAGATTGAAATTAAATTACGGATAGACAAAGCAGATGCTTAATACAAGAAAATTGAAAGATGTTGAAAATGAGCCAAGAGCATATTTTATGGAAAGCTTCAAAGGTACGTTCTAGGCCCTTTGTCCCGCATCAATTGAATGGCTGGGAGAAGTAATAGCGAGAGGCGCCCATACATCCATAGAACGCACCTTTGAAGCTTTCCATAAAATATGCTCTTGGCTCATTTTCAACATCTTTCAATTTTCTTCTATTAAGCATCTGCTTTGTCTATCCGTTATTAAATTTCAATCTTTAATTCTTCTATCAAGAATTTTCGTAGTAAAAAGTTCACCGCAATGCCATTAAACTATCATATAATAATAATCAACGGTGACTATTCGTTAAAAAAAAATTTATAACAAGTTGTGCCAAGAATTTTTTTTTGTTCATTCAGAAGTCCGCTTAGATATCTCTAGGCCGCAACGTCAGAATATGACAACCCTACTACCAGGCGGCAGTTTTCTTTAAATCGAAGTTTGACAGACGTTTTCGCAAGAGGAATATTTCAAGCGATACGCGCAGAAAAAGCTCCGTTGCTTAAACCCAGACTTTTATAAAGTAACGTTTACATGAGTAAATTAGAACTTTCAGGTGATTTGACAAATATTCCAAAATCGACCAAACAAAAAAATTAAAATTTAATGAAAAAACTTTCATTTTGATAAAGCTATGGGAGAGGGTATGCGTACTGTCCCTTCTCCTCAAATTTAATCTCATCGACCTAAATCAGAGGTATTTTGAAAAATTTAAAAATTAGAAAAAAATAAATCAATTTTAAACTATTTTCTAGATAAACTTATTTTTTATCCTTTGACACATCTTCAATCTGATTTTTTTTCTGGATAGTGATTTTGAAATGTCGTGAAATCTAATTAATTCTGAAATTCATTCCTAATTG
This sequence comes from Uranotaenia lowii, assembly GCF_029784155.1. Taxonomy (NCBI): domain Eukaryota; kingdom Metazoa; phylum Arthropoda; class Insecta; order Diptera; family Culicidae; genus Uranotaenia; species Uranotaenia lowii. Next base: position 266,617,608 of record NC_073693.1, on the reverse strand, counting down.
TGAATTGTGTTCGAGGAGTTTTAATTCTGAGATAACAAAAAGAAATACGATTAAGAACTTTGGAGCTTTTGGAACAATACTGTCCATGATATGCTTTTTAATTTCTAGCTCTCATCCTAGATTTTTAAATTTGTTTAATTTGAAACGAATTAAAGAAAATTTTAACCCTTTGTTTTGAATAGTAATGAACTTGCAACAAAGAATGTACGAATAATGTTAATAATTGGTTTTTCATTTCTTGAGAATCACATTATTTCCATTTTATAAATAATTTTTAAGAAATAATTAAAAAATCGTTTATTCAATTTCTGATAGCACAAAGCATTAAAATTAACATTTTTCGGAGTAAGATAAAAAAAATTAAGTGCGAATTTTTGATGATTTTTGCTGAGATTTAAAGCTAATATTTGAAAATTGGTATAAATTCATTATATAAATTAATGCAATTTTTTACAACTTTAAAATATTACAAAGATATTGAAAATATTTTTTTCCAAACAACGATTGATTTTCTCGATAACTGTGAATAATTTTGACCTCAGTGAAATAGTTAGATAAGAATTCGTTTCGATTTTTTTTTCAGTTCTATAAAAATCCAGGAATTTGACGAAATTTCGAAGAAATTTAAAAAAAGAAAGACGTTTGCAGACGTTTACAAAATTTGTATATTAATTAAAATCTTCAATATGAAAAACATCTTTTTGTGATGCCAAAATGGTTTATATAATTTGCAATGAAATTTTCTAAAAAATTTAGAATAATGATTATTTTCAAAGCATTGCACAATGGGGAAAAAGAGTATAAACCGCGAAGAACATCTTCCCTCCTACACGAAACAAATCTATGAAAAATTACTTTCCTTTAGTGAAAATGTCCTCTCATTCGGCAAAAATAGCACAATATAGCTTTATTCTTGTTCAAAATTTTCAATTCTAAATTAGTTTTTTGCTGAATTGTTTACTAAATATAGGGGAATTAGGGGTTAAAAAGGCACAATAACGCCGTTCGTAAGCTCGTGCGGTGTCTGACTCTACGTCCAATTGATTCTTTGGACATTAGATATCACTAAAGAAAAGTACTTTTTCATAGATTTTTTTTCATGTAGGAGGGAAGATATTGAATTTCTTCGCAGTTTATTCACTTTTTCCGCATTGTGCCTTGTATCCATTAAACTAAAATCTCAAGGCAATATGGATCCTTCATTAAATAAAGAATAATATAAAGATTAAAAACAATTTTTGATTTTTGTATAGATTTATCAGTTCAGATATGAAAAAATGGAAATGACTTCAAAATTTGAATATTTTACAAGATATTTCAAAATGTTTTAAGTGAAAGCAGGGTAATATCAGCCGAAATTTATTTGAAGCACCACTAAATCGTAGTCAGTTTGTCTGGTTATTTAAGAATAATTCTTTTTTAAATTAATTTGAGCTTCTTCGAGAACAATGGTTCTCCAGACAGATACATCATTTGGTTCGCTTTTCTACCAAACACTGACAATTGTCAAGGTTTTATCTACGTTTTATTAAAATACTTTAATCATTTCCTGTAAAAATGCTTTTTTTGTTGAATCAGTGTCGAGAGATTTTAAATTAAATACGACCCCAGAGACTTGTTTTTTCCCTTCTGTAAACGGATAATGAACTGTTTCTTAATTTGAAATTCTGTATATGGATATTTAATTGATATCAATACTGAGTACGTTTGTTGAATACACGGAAAAAAGAACAATTTCACAGATTTTTCATCAATTTACAATTAACGTTCTTGATGCTTGAAAATATTGACATATTTCAAGGATTTTCTTTATAAAATTTATTTTAATAAAAATCTTAAGATATTGGTAACGGCCATTTTCAAAGTAAAAAGACCGAATTTGTTGATATTTGACATGATTTTCCGATGAATTTCTTTCAAAAAGCATCAAATTCCTGGTATTGTTTTGTTAGGCACCAATATTTTTTGTCGTAAACTTTGGTATTGAGCCATGTCGGTGATGAATCTAAAATCGCTCACCTGGGCAATATTATTTAATTGAGAAAATATATATCCGGTTTTTCGATAATTGAGTGCTTTTTTACCAAATTTAAAAAAATAAAAGAAATAAATTCAATTTTATCCTTGTTTGGATAAAAAAAATCACTTTATCAATGGACTCATAAATGTCCGTGGTCAACTGTATCCTACCGGTTGTGTAGCCTTTCAATTCCACTTTCATTTCTGTCGAATTTTAAAGTGATATTTAAAAATTATGAAAAATGTTATCAGCAAAAGTAAAATCGAATATTACGCGTTTGGCAATAATGTTGCAGTTATACCTGTGAAAGAACCAAGCAAATGCTTAAAACAATTGAATTTATATGCTAAACAAGTCTGTTTTTTTATTTGTTACATACATACTTTATAAAAAAAATCAAAACTGCCTTTGGACCTAAGACAATCGTTATTTTAACTTACTATAAAGTTAATTAGCCCATGTTATGCAGTTTTTGAAAAAAAAATTTCAAATAAATCCTAAACGATATAGTTTTTCGTAGAGCTGAAGTGATGAGCAGTCATAAAACCTAACTTCTGGCAATTTCTCAATTAGGATTCTCATGGTTCAAAATTAAGTAATGGTTACAATGTTAAAAGAAAGATACGGAAGTTAGACTGCCAGATGAATTCCTATGCTTTGCAGCGCCCGTTGGAAAATCTATCACCCCAAGGAAAAATTTAAGTGCATTTTGAATTTACATAACTGCAATTCAAATAACTTCTTATGTGCGAAAAACATTTCCACGGAGTGGAAAATTTCGAAAATTCAAGGGTAACCCGACTAGGTTTTCGTGTATTTTGTAACGGGGTTTCCCGCTTGGGGTGGGCCCCGATCAAACCCCCCCTCCCTCAATCCCCATAGGATCACGCAAGGTAGCGACATCTAGCAACTGTTTATCACGTAAAACGTTCTCTCCTTGAAGGACCATGTCCACGGAAGACGTAAGACGTAAGTGAAGTGGAATCCAGAATCATCAATTCAGAGGCTGTCAAAGAAAGCGTGTTTCTTGAATTCTTTCATGCAACGATTGATCAAAGATGACTTAAATACATCAAAGGCATGAGCAAAGCGCCATTTGCTAACAAAATATATTAAAGCACTGCGACGTCTACGTTGAAGAAGAAGCAGTTTATTGTCGTATTCTCAGACGAGAAACTTTTGTCGAACGATCCGGTGTCCAACTCAATAACGGATCGGTTTATTTCACTCATGAAGGCTGAGGATGTTGAGTTTACTGCCAAGCAATCGATCAGAGTTATAGTATTTGGAGCGGTTCCTTCGAATGGTAAAAGTAAATACTGAAATCTACATTAACATTTTGAAGAATGAGGTGCTTCTGTGGATCCGGGCATACTTCGGTGAACCCGAGAATGTTATAGCCTAAAAGATGAATCCCATGCCATACCTCAAAACGGACCCAAATTTTGCTGGAGGAGAATATGCAATTTACGCCGAAGGATCTTTGGCCTTTCTTACTATTTTTTACATAACTCCGAGGATTAACCAAGCAAATGGAACCAGATTTGGCATGCGAAGGTATTTGGGTACGAGAAATGTTTCAATGGTTATTTGAAACCGCTCCTTTTTTCCAGTGGGGAGAATGAAAGAGGGGCCTTTTCACAATTCGATAACTATCGAACAATTGAAACGAAATTGGCATGGGAGGTTATTTGGGTATGGAAAAAGGTTTTATCACTGGTTATTGTTGACCCTTTTCCACTTTCATTGGAAAAATGGGATGAGGGAAGGGGGCTCATACAATTTTTGCAATACTCGATAACTGATCAAGCGAGGGGAATTAAATTTGGAATGTGAGGGTATTCGGGTAGACGAAATGTTTCCAAGATTGTTTGAAGCCTTTTTACCTTCCATAGGGGAAACAGAAAGGGAGGAGGGGCTCCCATACAATTTTTTTTATTAACTGGAGAAATAATCGAACAAATGGAACTCAATTTAGCATGGGAAGATATTTGGATACGGAAAAAGACCCTATGGTTCTTTGAGACCCCTTCATGATACCGGTGAACAAATAGGAAGAAGGAAGGTGACCATCACAGTTTTTAAGATGTTTAGAATAAGTCTGTCAATAGGCACTGAATTTTGTATGGGAATATATCTTGACACGAGTAATGTTTCTCTAATTATATAGGACCCTTCCCTTCTTTTATTGAGTGAGATAGGAGTACGAGCCCCCCCATACATTTTTGTTGCATGTCTATAGAATTAGTTGTACGAAAGAAACCAACTTTAGTAGGGAAGGATATTTGGAATGGTGAAATATTTCTCTGCTTATTCGGGAACTCTCCCTCATTCCAGGCGGGGATGAATAGTGAAGAGTGAGGCATTCATACAAATTTTTCATAGAAAAGTGTATTAATACAACATTTTTAGGCTCCTCCTTCTTTTCAGTGAGGACGAATAATAACGAGAGGGTTGCACTCATTTTTTTTTAATAATTCAAGAAATAATCGAGCGATTTTTTAAAGAAAGGATTTAGATACGAGAAATGTTTTCCTGATTATAAAACTAGGAGAGTCTCATATTTTTTTAATGACTCCATTCGCACCGTGCAAATGGATTTTTTCCAAGAATTAAGGAACTTTTGAATAATTGAATACAGTGGCCTAATTTTAAACACAAAATAATAATTTTAGGATAAAAAATTTTAAGTTAGGGTTTGAATGCAGATTTTTTTTTGGAAAATTAGTATTAATTTCATCTGTATTGTTATTCGAAACTCAAGTTACATCTTTTTGTCGAAGGGTTGATGATAAATGACGTTGAAGTTACTAAAATAATGACCTTACAAATTTAAATTTAAATTATTTTAAAATTACTATAAATTTCTCTCACCAAATTTCACGTTGATCGTTTAAGTAGTTTCCGAAAATTGTTCAAATTGTGTCAAATTTTTGTCAATTTTGTATGGGAGCCTTCATTTTTTATGAATTTGGAAGAGTTTGAAAGTATTGTATAAACCATCCTCGGTCATGAAAATTGCTTCACAACAAATTTCACGTTGAAGGGTTTAGAAGTTTCCGAAAATTTTTTAAATTGTGTCAAATTTTGGTTAGTTTTAATTTGAAGTATTTGAAAGTATTGTAGAAACCATTTCAGTCTTGAAAACGGATACACACCAAATTTCAGGTTGATTGGTCTAGTAGCTTCGAATTGTGTAAGTTTTTTGTTAATTTTGTATGGAAGCCCCAATTTTTTGGATTCGGAAGGGTTTTTAAAGTATTGTAGAAACCATTCTCGGTCCTGAAAACGGCTACATACCAAAATTCACGTTGATAGGTTAAGTAATTTTCGAAAATTGCAGGTTGGGTAATTTTGTATGGGAGCCCCCTTTTTAAATTTGGAAGGGTTTGAAAGTATTGTAGAAACCATTTCGGTCTTGAAAACGGATACACCAAATTTCAGGTTGATTGGTTTAGTAGTTTCCAAAAATTGTTCAAATTGTGTCAGTCAATTTTGTCAATTTTTTATGGAAGCCCCCCTTTATTGGATTTGGAAGGGTTTCAAAGTTTGGTAGAAACCATTCCCGGTCTTGGGAACGGCGACACAGTAAATTTTACGTTTATCGGTTCAGTAGCTTCTGAGAACTGTTCGAATTGTGACATAATTTTATTAGTTTTGTATGGGAGCCCCATGAAACTTGATATGAGAGGTCCATGGGAAGGTTCCAATTAAGATTTGAGACCCCTACCTCTCACTGGGAGGGGAGAGGAACCCTTCGGAACTTAATAAACATGTTTGTTTTCCCCCTTCCTTATTTCAGTGAGAAGATAGGAAGGCAGGAGGGCTTTTTCATAATTTTTTGCATAACTCGAGAATAAATTTCGCATGAGAGGGTATATGAATACGAGAAATGTATCTATGATAGTTTGAGACCTTTCACTCTTTCCACCGCTTGAATAGAGAGAAGAGAGGAGGGTTTTTTTTCTGCAAATTGTTGCATATCCGAGAAATAAAAGAACAATGGAACCATATTTGGCATTGGAGTGTGTTAGTATACAATGAAGTTTTGATGCCCCTTCTTCGTCCCAACGGGGAAATAGGAAGGGAGGATGGGGACTTTTATATTTTTTTATTTTGGCATAAGCATTTCGAGGAATGATCAAGCAAATGTATTCAAATTTGGTATGGGAGGATATTTGGAAAAAGAAAAGATTCCAAGATTATTGGCAATGGGGCGATAGGACTCCCATAAAATTGCACGCAAATGAAATCAAATTTGGTTGCGGAGGGTATTGTGAAACTAGAAAATGGAAAAGGAAAGGGGGCTCCTATACATACTTTTGGTGTAACTTTTGTGTTGCTTCATTGTCACCAAATTTTTCATGAGGTTTTTTGGTTACATATAACTTATCAAACAAATAGCCATATATTGAACATAACATTATAAGTTTACGAAAAATGTATCTAATGTAGTTCTCTCCTCGAATAAAGTCTAAATTCCAAAATTAAAGCAATCGCTGTATAATTTTTGTATTGCAATTTGAAACTTAAGATGCAGTTGACATTTCAAAAGGGTTTCACCTGAATGATGTTGAAATTTGATCTAAAATAATCTATAAATAAAACAAAACTTGAATTAATTTTAAAAACGCCTTTACTTTCATATATTTTCAAAGGTGTAGCAAAGCAAATCGTATCAACTAGTAGGTATAAAAAAACAGAAAAATAACGAGTTCTAAACTAGATTCAGCTTCGACTCAGCCTCGCCATGTGTATGTAAAAGAAGAAAGAAACGCATGCACCGAGAATTCCGAAGCCAAACGAAGCCAGCCCCGGATATGACGATACGATATGATTACGATATTTGCCGAAACGTTGTGAAGCACACTAAATATTTTGCTTGGAAATTGGTTTTCATTCATGCGTTTTTAATGATCCATCATTCCTATCGTACCCGTTCCCGAAAACTCCAGACTGTTTCGGAAAAGTGAAGGTGTAGGTGGAGGAAAAATTTGGAAATTTCTGCTCTGTTTGTGTTGTTGTTCCTGCAGGACGACGACGACGACGACGAGTGAGTGGCGTGCTTCTTCAAGATAGAAAACGATAACATCAAGCCTCAATCCTATCCCCTGTATCCCGGAATTGGGAGTGGGAAATGCGAGCGCGCGGGTGTACTAAATTGCGTTTCCTCCGAGAGATTAAGCCCGATTTGCTCTAGGCTAATGTTGTGCTTTTTTTATCATTATGGGTTATTGATTGTGAGGAGCGCGTGGAAGTCTCGGAAATTCCAGGAAAGTATCAGTAGCCCCATCATTACACAGCTATGAACCTACTCTTGGGGAATCCGTTGACTAAACTTCGAGCTAGGCTTCTGTGGGAGTGGGAGTAACACTTGTTGAATTGGAGTGGGTGGAAGTTGGGTTTGTGTATTTTCTGGCTGTTGGAAAGAAGTGTTTTGGTAACTTGAATTTGAAAACCAACGAAATTAAAATTTTAAACATGCTGAAACCCTTTTTTCTTTGAGAGAACATATGTAACTTTATTCATCACGTTTCAATCAATCATCAGAAACACTCAAACGAAATCGAAATTTGACTAAATCACTTTTGATGGCATCTAGTATGGAGCTGTGAGCTTATTCCATTAGCGCGATTTCACCGATATCATTAATAATTCTACTTGATGTGTCATCTCTCCTTAGGCTATATGATTTTGATGTTTCATGCCACCTGTTTGTTGATGATTCAAGGTAATATACGTGGATGGAAATGTAGCACATGAATGCCTTATAGCATTTAACGTTGTACTTATGTATGTATTTTGAGCATTATGTTGAATATGGTCACAAGAACGAAAAAAACCTCAGAATTGGAATTCGAAGCGGAAAAAGGGTGATTGAGAACCAAACAAGGAAAAAATATTCTATTTGCAAGATTGCAAGATCATAAAAATAAATAAGTGTATTAAAATTTTATTTTGATTTCCGAACTCTTTATTGCAAACTTGGAAATATAAAAAAGAGACTTATATTAAATTTTCCAGTGTTAAATTCAAGAATTAATTAAAAGACAGAAATTAAAAATAAATTTAGAAATCATCTTTACGCACAACACGGGTTATTTTTTGAAGTTTAATATCAACAAATTCGACATCTCATTAATTTTGCAAAGTTAAATAGGAAACGATTAGAAAACTTCAAATTACACTTTTAAAAGCTTGAATGTGTTACGATTCCTTTGAAAATTTGCAAAAATTTTAAATGAACTGAAAAAAAATCAAGAAAATTTGATAGACTTTCAGTGAAAATTTACTTGAAATACCCTTGAAATAAGGCTACGATCATTTAGTATCCAGGCAGTTACAAGCGTGTGTATTTTAAAAACTATTCATTTGATCGAAAAACTTTTCATGGAAGAAATTAAGGTGACATTTAATGAAAAAATATTAAAAAAAATATTTATCAGTGATTTCAAAAAAAATCTCTAACTTTTTCATAAAATCTCTTTTGTATCTTTGCACACTTTTTTTTGTCATGAATTGATTTATATTTTTCACCACAGAAGCAAAACCTTTGCAAAATCATGATATTTTAAACAAACTCACCTAGAAAAAGCAATTATAATCTGATTGGAACCATTTCATGAGTAGGCATCTGAAAAAATGATCTCTTAAATCCGGTTTTAACATAAATTTGGTTGGTTTGAACTTCGTGTGGATCCTAGAGTGCCTCCTTATACTTCTTAACCATTTGGTCCGAAAAAAAATCAAAAAAATCAACAGTTCATGAGCTTTCAAGTCAACAATGAAGAATTTTCGAGGCGCAAAATGCGTAAAAGGAGCAAATTTGTGCAAAATTATTTTTACCATGTCTTTTTGCGGCGTAAATATCTCAATCACACGTTAACTTAAAAATCTATCAAAAATAGGCAAGATAGTCCTTTTCATAACCAACACAACGCTACTAAAGTTTTGCATATACGAGCTATAGTAACGTAGCTATCACCGAAATAAAGTGCCCGGATACTAAATGATCATAGCCTTAGGACATTTGAGTAACACTGTAAAGAATTTATAAGAGCTTTCTAATGAGAGTGTGTTTAGAAACTTTTAGAAAGCTAATTTTGACAAATTTGAGTGCGCCTAATCCAAATTTGCTATTTGGTTTTTTTACCAGCTCTAATTTTCAAGATTCAAGGGTTAACATGTGAAAATAGTTTGTTTCTGTACAACAAATCTAAACCTCTACTGCATAAATTATGAAAAATTTGAGAAAAAAATTGTCGAAGGAAATAATTTATTTCACCTCTAACTTAAAAAGTTATGCCAAAAAATTAAATTCTTGAAAGAGTGTAAGAAATGAGATAATTTTTTAAATTATAAAATTAGTTTGCAATATTTTGCAGAATCAAGCTTAAAAACTGTAGAAAAACAATTCGAAACCATACTGATATGGGGTCGTACTCAGTACGGGATTTAGAAATGCTCTGCAGTGTTTTGATTCAAACTTTTATGACTTCTTCAAACGAATGGTAATTTTTTTATTTTAAAACTCTTGGTCGAAGACTGTTGCTTCGTTCTTTACTAGGCAAAAAAGTTATCAGCATATGAATAGCGGTAATTCTTTTGCGGTATGGCATAACATTACAAAACAATCAATACAACTAAAATTTGAACAAAAATCATAAGTAAGCTTGAATCCACAGAAGAAACTAAAGTGGGGTAGGTTTTTCAGAACAAAATATTAAGTTTTCCTATACCAACATAAAAGTTCAAGTATATTCATGAAAACGTTACCCACAATTCTGCAATAAATCATGAATGAGTTTTTTTACCAAAACAAAGTATTTTGGACCCCCGGGTCCAAGGCCGTGCGAACGGGGGGGGGGGGGGGGGTTTAGGGGTTTAAACCCCCCCCCCCCCCCATGGAGATTTTCCAAGTAAAATTTTCAAATGAAGTAAAGAATTTACCGTAGAACAAAATAAGTGTTTACAAACGCGTCAGAAAATTGTTCTGTATTGAAACTCTTAAAACAAACACTACCTCGACCTCAGAATGAGTTTTTATTAAGAAGTTTTTATCGACAAATTAGTAGTAAAAATGTTATGCTGATGTCAAACATTTTTTAAGAAACCGATTTTGACCTCAGTTTTATTTTTTGTTTCTTGTTCTTTTATTTAAATGCTCAACTCCACATTCCAACAGTTTATGAAAAATTACACAAAGCCACATTTTTCCGAAGTGCTAATAATTAAACAGCTTCTTTTGGTTACTCTGAATGCCCTGAATCCGAATATGCGATGGTTTTCTAAAATGAGTTTTTTTTAAATAACTTTTTAAAATAAATCAAAATCATTCAAGAAATGTCTGACTTTTTGAAAAAAAAGAGACATTACAAAAAATTTTGAAATAAAGGTTTTAACTTAATTATCTTCTCTCCACAAGACAGCAAGTTATTTCCAAAAAAAAAAAGTGATAGATGTTTTCTTTTGGTTTGATTACCCCGTTCTGTATCATACGGGAATTTTTATGAATGTTTATTAGTTTTGGACTAAATCGAATTTTAGATAATTTTTCAATGCAAGTATCAAATCGTTTTGCAGGTTTGAACAAATTTGTAAAATAAAATTAACCCTTTTTTTAACTTTTTTCAATAAGATCAGGAGCACTTGTAATGATATTTTTCCAAATATTAAAAACCTGAGGAATTTAATCATCATCAAAGTATTATTTCTAAATTGAATGAAGTATTATTAACATATTCGGAATCTTTTTTTCAAAACTAATTCATTTTTAAACTTATAAACAAAAAACTGGAGTTGATAGATAAAATCTGACGAAAGATATCAGTTCAGGACGCCAAAATCTACCAAATCAATCATCAAAAAATAAGCACTAAAATATTGTTCCCTTGAGTTATGAATTTAATTCTATAAATTTGTTTTTATATGATTCGACGTTTAAACCGAAACAAAAGTTTAAAAACTTATCTTTTAAATCATAATATTTTGTTTTGATTTTTAAATAAATTAATCAAAATTTATAGTCAAGCTTTTTGATGACTTGGTAATATTTTTGATAAGTGCGTCTATGTTTTTCAATTCTAAATTTTTATGTTCTTAAAATATAATCTTCTTCGAGCGTATAAATCTAAAAATTCAATAAGAAAAACAGAGTTTCTACCTTTTGTCCTTTCCAGGAACTAATTGCTCAACTTACTGCGAAAAACTATTCAGAGCTTAAAATTTTAAACTATTAAACCTGCGCTTGATAATTTCATTTAATATTTATTTTTTCCCTTTTTAATACATTGAATTTAATTATCAACTATGTGTTTTGAAAAGAATCTGTAAAGTTCAAAATGAAAATTTCTTATCGAGTGTTGATATTTCTAGTATTCTAGCCATTATAAAATATATTTTCAAATTCAAGATATGGCAACGAATTTTTTTAATCAACCCTTAACTTGTAAATGTAGAAAATGTAAATTAAGATGATTCGAACTTTAAATACTGATTAGTTTTTAGTAAAATTGCTCAATGAATTCATTGAATTTATATGAAAACTTAAGTCCTCATTTAACGAACAATTTCACCCATGCTTTAAGAAATGTCCAAATTAAATTTAGTTTTAATCTTCTTTGACATTTTTTCTAAATTTTAGTTTTTTGGAAAATTTGGGAAAAAAATTACAAGAAGAAAACTTCAATAATATTTTTCACGGAAGTCAAAATTTATGTTTTCATAATATCTCTAATGTGCTACAGTTTGCCAAAAAAGTGTACAATTTTATTTAATGAATTTTCAAAATTTCAAAAGCATTCGAAAAGCATTGATTTGAAACTTGGATAATAACCTACCTAGAAATGCATAAATTGTCGAGATCTCGAGAAACAGTTTTGGCCAAAAGTCGACAGGTACCGTCAACTGGGGCAACATGCAACACTTTTCAACTTCAATGGCTTCTTGAATCTTAATGCTTACAGATAATCATACCTCTTGTACATCAACAGTTTTAAGGTTGATTGGACACCAAACAAACGTAGTCAGAAAAATTATTGGTTTTACCTGTTATTTTTAAATTTACAAAAGCATGCGATTTTCACCCTACTAAGAAAAAGGAGAAGTTGCAACAAACTCTGTTATTAATGAAAAATCAAATGAAAACGTTTGAAAATTTAAAGTTTTTGAAACATAATGCACCAATTGCAGTAGTTTTTGGTTTTGTTCGAATTAAATTTTTCATTTTTTTCTGTCAAATATGTTATTAAGAAAAAAGTGTTAATCTACTGCATACATTCAGGGGTAAAAATATAATAAACTATTCTATTATCTTAATTCATGTAAATCTTAGGATGGATGAAATTTTAATGTTGACAAAAGCATAATGCAAAACAACCGTATGGAAACGCGATTTGTGAGCTTTAGTTCTGATTTGCATTTTGATGCATTTTGCCCCAGTCAGCTAACTGAATTATGAAAATATTTATTTAAAAAAATTTGGTGATTGTCCGAAAAATATGTATATACCAACAGTGTTGGTATTGGATAGTGAAAACAATATAAAGTTTATAGGTGATATCATTAAGCCAATCCGTCACACGAGGTAAAGTTTTTTACAGCATCAAAAAGTGTTAAAATTTGTACATTGAATTGCTCGATTTTTTAAATTTTTTGTGAGAATCAAATCCTTAAAAAAACTCTTTCACGATGTTAAAAACTATGTCATCATCAATTTGTTATCATTCAATGATAACTTTATTACAGTATATTGAAATAAAAATTGAATGAGTGTTGTGGTATACAAATGTTGCATCTAACCCTGCTTTTGCATGATGCCCCGTTTGATGGTACTTTTTAAGGGACTTTTTTTTCCAGAAAAATACGTTTAATGTGTTCCAAAGTCATTTGGCATTAAATTTTTTTAAACTTTATCGTTGATTTTTGACAAAAAAAAACTTTTCGACAATTCATGCATTTTTAGAAGTCATTCGGTATTAAAATTAAAATTTAAATTTTTACAGTTTTCTTTGGTCAACCCCCAGGTGATTTTTGAGGATAAAAAGCCGAAACTTTGAGCGCTTTGAGGCACCACTAAATCAAGTCTGATTTAGCTGAAATTTCGCACAGATCTGTTTTTGGGCCAATCTTCAGAATGTATATGGTAGGTCTTCGAAATTCGACCCTAGAATATATGTTTTTGAAAGTTGTTTCCACTTTTTGCATCACAAATCACATATTTATGCTTTGTTATTCTTAATCAAATTCAAAACTCAAAATTGAAAATTCCAATAAAGGACCTTAAGAAAATTTGAGCGTGATCTTCCATTCCGGTGTTTTAAAACAATGGTTAAGAATCAACGGTGAAATAATTCCACAACGACAAATTTCAGAGCAATATTCATCACTCAGGCACAAAATCTGTCATATACAACCATGCTTAAAATTTCTCCAATTGAGCTAACATAGCTAAGTTGTTTGACAACTCATATTCACCTGAAATCATTGATCATTGGAAATACTTCTTTATCATTGTTTTGTAAACATTATAAGGCTGTAACAAATTTCAAGTCCTTCTTTTGTCACTCGGAGCTGGATTATCGCAAGGGGCAGGGGAAGTGGGGGTTGGGTGAGGTAATGCAAAAAACTAATAAAGTGGAATAAATTGTATAAGAGCTTGTATGCAATAAAATTGCACACAATATTATTGCACAAAACCCATAAATCAAATAATTTTTTATCGGAAAACTCAATGAAATCGCTTATACAAAAGGTTTTAAATCTCCCATCTTCCACAACTTGATTTTTGCTCTTGTAATCTTTCGGATGTATGATGAATTTTTCCAAAATTTCCATAAAGTACTTTAAATTTTGGTAACTCCCCCCTTCGGATTTTTTTTTAAAGTGATATATGAAAAAAATGAGTTTGGGATTCGCAATCCATTCTCAATGCACAAAGCTTATGATCTCATTTAAAAAAAAAAGATCAATAACGACGCCAGTCACGTCCTAGTAGTCAATGAGGGATGAAGTAAGGATTGTTAGTAGGATACTCTTTATATCTTTTTAAGATTATCTTTATAACTTATAAGTCAGTTTCACCAGCTATAGAAACTACCTGTGCGTCTGCGAATCTTTATTATCTCAGGAAGGGTTGTGTAAGTAAGTGAAAGGTTTGGATCAGGATCCATTCTTGGAAAATGTTGCAATCTTTGTTTAACCTATATCTACTATGCTCCTTGACATATCCTGAATGAACTCGTATTAATATCTATGATGTGTTTTTTATTTGAAATTTTGAATATAAATAGCGATACAGTCAAAATTTGGTCAATATCAACTTGACGTATTTCTTTCAATTTTGCATTTAAAAAACCTGAACACCCCTCATTTTGAAGGTGTGTGTGTAGAATGTTGCTCCTATTTTGATTCTGGAATTCACTCTTCAGTTGTCAAAATGCCGTCCAAGGAAGAGCAGCGTATCAAAATTTTGCTCGCGCATCGCGAAAATCCGAGCTACTTGCACGCAAAGCTGGCAAAATCACTAAAAGTTGCCAAATCAACCGTTACAAATGTAATTAAAGTGTTTGGGGAACGTTTGTCGACAGCCAGGAAGTCTGGATCGGGGGGGAATCGAAAACCGGAAGCCGCTGAGACGACAAAGAGAGTTGCCGGTAGTTTCAAGCGAAACCCTCTCTCGAAACCTCTCTCTCCGAGATGCCTCAAATAAGCTGGGTATATCGTCTACAACCATGCATCGAGCCAAAAAACGAGCCGGACTATCAACTTACAAGAAGGTAGTGACTTCAAATCGCTATGATAAACAAAATACGACGGCCAAAGCACGATCCCGGAGGCTGTACACGACGATGCTGACGAAGTTTGACTGCGTGGTAATGGACGACGAAACCTACGTCAAAGCCGACTACAAGCAGCTTCCGGGACAGGAGTTTTATACGGCAAAAGGAAGGGGAAAGGTAGCAGATATTTTCAAGCACATGAAACTGTCAAAGTTCGCGAAGAAATATCTGGTTTGGCAAGCCATCTGTACCTGTAGCTTGAAAAGCAGCATTTTCATAGCTTCCGGGACTGTCAACCAAGAAATCTACGTGAAAAAGTGTTTGAATAAACGTCTGCCTGTCTGGTTTCTGAAGAAACACGGTTGTTCCGTACTGTTTTGGCCGGATTTGTTATCTTGCCATTACGGTAAAAAGGCCATGGAGTGGTACGCCGACAACAACGTGCAGGTGGTTTCCAAGGACAAGAACCCTCCCAACACGCCAGAGCTCCGCCCAATTGAGATTACTGGGCTATTGTCAAGCGGAGCCTAAAGAAGACCAAAAAAACTGCTAAGGACGAGCAGCAGTTCAAAGCAAACTGGCTTTCTGCGGCGAAGAAGGTGGACGAGGTGGCTGTACAAAATCTGATGGCAGGGGTTAAGCGTAAGGCCCGGCAATTCGGATTTGGAAAAGCGGAAGCCTAACTGAATATTTTTCCTGAATTTCATACTAATTGAACGTGAAAAAGAAATTTAATTCGACTTTTTAAATAAACGATTTCACCGATTTACACGCGTTTTCCCTTGACCAAATTTTGACCCGATCACTCTTTAATGATGATTATCCAAATAATTAGAAAAGCAACCATTCAAGTTACCTACAAACTAGCATCCTAAAAAATATTTGACTTTTGAGAAACGGTATGTTCTGGAAATATGATTCGGAATCTCATACCAGACATTTGAGAAATTGATAATATTTTTAACAGCCAAGTCATTAGAGCAGAGTATTTCCAATATTGAAAATGTCATCTGAGCCAAGCATTTCACCTTTAAAACAAGACTAATATCGTTCTGTTTAAATCATCACCCATTTTCGCTTCCACATCATGTTTTTTTTTTTGCTTCTGTTGCTCCTTCCAGCAGCATCGACAGAAAAGTTTATTGCTGCTCAAGTTACTTAACACTGTTCGAAGCTTTCAACTGTTGATGGGAATCTTATTTCCGAAAACGATAAATCGGAAAAGTTTTTTATCCAACAAACCTCCACCCCCACCTTCCTCATTCGAAACGCGTTTGGTCCATCGAATCATTTGTTGGACCAAATGGAACGAGTGCCTTCGTCCAAATACTATTGCTAGGAAAAAAGGAGGAGAAAAACAAAAAACGAACCTACTACTCAACTGAATTTACGATTTATCGGGAAAAGTTTGTCGGGGTAAAAGTTGTTCCAGCAGACGCCCTAACTCCGGATTGAGAAACTGACACCTTATCTGATAATCTGATGTGGGAAATTAGGACTAATTTTGTTTCTAGTAATTTCTATTAAAACCTTGGAAAATTACTTTTTTTGCAAGTTTTTCAATTATTTTTTCATTTCAACTAACGGCAGTCAGTCTAATGGGCATAAATTTCCTTTTCTGTAGCGCACTTTTAAATTGCCGTAAAGAAAACTTTTTTCATCCCATTCCCGAGGCCAGTCGGTAATGGCTAGCTGTTGAAGAAGGTGAAAAAATAAGCCCCTATCAGGGAGTTGGACATAGCTTATGGCTGTTTTCGAAACATTTGAAAGCTCAGGGTTGAAAAGCAGTGAAAGTTGCCTGTAGCAGTACGGTTGAAATTTCCATTTGAAATTTGATGGAATGGGAATGTTTTTTTTCGATTGTTTTTTGTCTGTAAAAGTCGTAATGTAGGAAAAATATTGATACATTTTTCTTTTCAATGCAACAGTAGTAGGTACTTTGCTGATCGATATTCCATTTCATATTTATGATCTCATACTAATATTCCTATTTTTGTAGACACGTTATATTTCCTCCTATCAAACGCACATATTACGAGATAAAATTGAATAGATGCTTAAATACTTAGTTAAAACAGTTAGATTGGTGAAATTCTTGGATTCAAAACTATACTTTTTTTTAATTTCACAAGTGAGGGTACCGCTCAACTTTTTTTCATGTGAATACAACATATAAAACAATTTTAATTTCAATGAGCTCAATTTTTTAAAAATCAAAAGAGTCTTGCATGGATTAAAAAAAATCTGATGGTTGTATAAAATTCCTTGAGCATCTTTTGAGCTTTTTTCAAATTACAACACGAAAAAATTAATGTTTTTTTTATGAGTTCACTGATAAGCCATTAATAATATAAACTTTTTTTTTTTTAATTCAACACTATTATAAGACAAAGCTGAGAATTTTATCTAAAAATTATTATACAAAATTTCGATTTCTAGACATTTTTTTAAACTAGTTTAATGAGTGAAAAGAGTGTCATTTTTACAAAATCATATCACCTGAACCAGAATAAAAAACCGTTTTTAATTTCAATCCGATAGGACAACTTTACAAAATTATTTTTTTAGACGATATTTAGCTAATATACTTTATTTTCCCGTGATTCAAAATGTAAGAAAAAAATTCCGAAAATCATGCTTCGGAAAAATGTCTTTAAATCAGCTACGAATTGATAAAAAAAATGTCACTAAGTGTCCAAAAAACCTGAACTATACGTTGGCACAAGGCTATATTTTTTGATTTTTTATGATTATGACCACGAAATAAGGAAAATTAGTGTAAAAACCGCACTTCTGAAATAAAAAAAAATTAATAAATGAATAAATTTTGAAAAATGAATTGGAAAAGTTATGTAATTTGAAAAATTTTGGTATCTTAAGATCCTCAAAATACTAAACGAATTTTTGACGAATTTTCGAAAGGAGCAGTTTTTCGAACTTTTTGTCAATTTGCAATCTTTCAGAATTTCAAACACTTAAGGAGTCAATTTTGCACTGAATTTTGAGCAAACCTTTTAACGCAATATTTTTGCAAAACAATATATTTACTAGAAAGGCATTTCATATCGGATCCAGTAGTGTAATTACATTTGCCCTGCGATACTTTATAAAACAATTTTTATATCTAAAAGACAAACGTTTTCATAACTCGAGAACCGATCAAGCAAATGATACCAAATTCAGCATGGGAGGGTATTTGGATACGAGAAATATTTCTAAGATTATTGGATAGAGGGATATTAAATAATCGAAAAAGGAATGTTTCTCGTATCCAAATACCCTCCCATGTCAAATTTGGTATCAATTGTTACATCGTTTTAAAATAACTCAACAACTAATCAAGCAAATGAAATCAAATTGAGCATGGAAGGGTATTTTGTTACAAGAAAAAAAATTAATGAGCCAATGCCAAATTTGGTTCCATTTGCTCGATTTGTTCTTCAGTTATACAAAAAAATGTGAATAAGCCTCCCTTCTCTCTTCTGCAGTTTCCCCATTTGAAGAGAATGAGGGGTCTCAAATAATCACCCCAATACTATTGGTGTATGATTAATGTTTCGCTGATTTTTTTGTATCCTTCTCCCTTCCAGTGGGCAAATAGAGAGTGAGAGGAGGCTACTTTATAATTTTTCACAAAACTGTACAAAAATACTAGAATTATTTGAGACCACTTCCTTATTTTTTGCGAAGACAGGAAGGGAGGAGTCCAGCAAATCGAGAGCCAAGTTTGGCGTAGTAGGGTATTTGAGCACAAAAGCGGTTTTGTTTGATATTTGGTACCATTTCCTCCTTTCAGTGGGGAGATAGCAAGGGGAGAGCATGTGATTACGAGAAATGGTAATATGATTACTTTAAATCCCTCCATTTTTTTATTTTGGATATAAGGAGGTTGGAATACAATTTTAATTACAATCCTATAACTTTTTTGGACAATTCAAAAACTTATCTAAGAATTGGAACCATTTTTCATTTGGTAAGGTATTAGGCAAGGTGGGCCAGCTAACCAGGAAAACCGGGAAAAAATCAAAAAGTGAAAATGGCATTAAATTGAGTTGCCACCACGATATTTGGTTTATTGAAAGTTATTAGGAAAGAAGACACCAAGTTTTGAAATGAATTCCAGATAACATGTGATTGAATTACGAAATCACTTTTGAAACATCAGAATTTTTTTCATTACAATTTTATTCTTAAAACCAGCATTTAAAAAGCAAAATTCACCTAAAAATAGCTTTTAAAATTTGGATTAAGATTTCATTTGTAAAGTTCGAATAGAAACATGCATTTTAAGGTCGCACTGAAAATTTATTCACAGAATATAGATAAATACCAAATTCAAAATCCCGCACTAAGCACTCAGGTTCTTAAAATGTATTTTTTTTAAATAATTTAAAAATTATCTTCCAAACAAAAAATATAATTTGTTTTTAAGTTTTTACGTTCAACTTTTATACAAATAGTTACTTTTCTGTTAAAAAAAAAACATGATAAACAAATTTATTTATGTATTTCAAATCTGGAAAAATCATTTAATCTCAATCGGGAAAAAAACGGAAATTTAAAAATGTAAACAAGCAGGCCACCCTGGTGTTGGAAAATTCAAGAGAGATTGTTGAAAATTTATCGAAGGAAGCACTGTTCAGAAGCTGATGAGTAGTGTTAAGAGTAGGGGAGTAGCGGACAATATGCGCCTATTAAGCAGAATACTGATTTAATCAAATATTTCATTGATCATGTTTACAAAAACTATATACTCACGAGCAGACATCTATTTACTATACATTGGAGTAAATTTTATGTAGAATTCTCCTTCAGTTTTTGAGAAATCTATTTTATTATAACTGTTGTCAAAATTGCCTAACCTCAAACCGTGCGGGCTAAACGCGCCTATTTATGTCTTAGGCAAAATTTCTGTTTTTTTGGCGATATTTCCGTATATTTCATTGAAATTTTTTTTGTTTCGATTTTAGTCGTTTTAACAGTGATAAGGTTATATAGACAGCCCCTTTTGCCGACTCCTGACATGAAATTGGACCATTTAAATCAAATGCTCGTTCCCAGAAATTCCCGTGTGCTAATTTTCATCTAAATCCGGTGTATAATAACGTCAATATCGCAAAAACAGTGAGTAGAGGGTTAAAAAGGGTTTTGGGATATGATCAATATATTTTAGGTATTGAATTTTGGGTCAGAGATCGGCAAAATGAGTCGTCCATATAACCTTTCCAACAATTTTGTAATGTTGACATTATTATACATCGGATTGAGATTAAAATTTGCGCACTGATATTTTAACCCCTTAATGCATGACTTTTTTTAATAAATGCGAATAGCAGTTATTGATTTAGTGAAATAATATCATTTTAATGCGAATGACACAAATGAACAGGTTTTGAGTCGTTGTTTCGTTTGCGACTGATTGAAATTAAAAAAAATTGTTAGAATTTGCAAATCTTAAGAAGTAACAGCGATTTTCCAAAAACCACATTTTTCAAAAAAATAAAAACCGTCAACTGGGGCAACATGCAACAATGTTCAACTTCAATAGCTTCTAAAAAACCTATGTTCACTGTTAATCTTACCCCTTATGCATCAAAAGTTTTAAGGATGATGGGACATCAAATTGGCGTAGTTAGAAAAATTATTGGTTTCTATAGGAATTTTTAATGATCTAAAAACATGTGATTATGAAGAAAATGGGGTAACTTGCAAAAAACTTTGTTTTTATTGATAAATCTTATGAACACGTATGAAAATTTATAGTTTTTAATATATTTGAGATGCCTTAAAGACCTCATTTTCACATAAACGAGATTTTCAAGGTGTTTCTTTGATTTGCATTTGTTGCATTTTACCCCAGACACCCAACTGAATTATTAAAATATTTTATTTTATTTATTTAAAAAAATTGAGCGATTGTTCCAAAAATATTTTAACACCAACAGTGTTGGTATTGCAGTGGTTCCTACTTATTTAACCAGTAAAAAGTTTGTAGGATATATTTTCCAGCCAATCCGTCATACTGGGAAAAGTTTTTTACGACATAAAAAAATGTTAAAATTTGTACATGTATTGCTCGATTTTTCAAATTTTGAGTAAAAATAAAACTCTTGAAAACTAGCTTAAGGTGCGAGAAAATTTGTCATAATAAATCTGTAATCATTAAAAGATAACTTGATTAAAATACATTGAATTAAAATTGATTCAGTGTGGTGTTATATAAATGATGCATCTAACCCCGCTGTTGCATGATGCCCCGTTTGACGGTGGTTTAGTTAGTTTTCATTGGTTTCCATAATTTTATGGATTAATTTAATTTTGATTTTTTATTATAATATATTTCCTTATATTTCCCTCTTTCAAACAGCCAAAATTTAGATGACATAGTGAAATTTCGTTATAAGAACCGAGATGCTCTTGACCTTCGTTCAAAAACGCCTTCATTTTTGTACCATTTTGGCTTTTGATTCAATTGCCAAACATTAACAAAATTGTAATAATTCTTTTTCTTCATAAATAGATAGTAAACATGTTGACACTTCCATAATACTATAATTAATGGAAATCGGTTTTATAATTTTAAGATACAGCCAAAATAGTTATTCGGCTCTATACGGCCCTTACCGACTAATTGTCGTTTTTTTTAACCGCAAAGAAAAGTAAATATGCTCATAATCCAGCGCAAAGATTAATTTAGGTGTTAGAAATTTAGAAAAATTGCAAATTGTTAAAAAAATTTGAAAAGCTATCACCTTTTAAAAATTCGTCAGAACTTCCGTGTTTCCTACTTTGAAAATCGAAAAATGCGAAAATGTGCCAAATAACGTCAACTTTCCAATCCTCTTTTCAAAATTTATCTGGTGTGCGTTAAACAATTTTAACGGTTCATTGATTGAAAAGATCGGTTTTAACACAACTTTTTTGCATTTTTTGTGGCCCGAGAATATGGCAAATTAAAAAAATTGTTCGCAACGCATATCTGTAGCTTCTATCTTCAGCTTTCCAGGACATAAAGTATATTTTTTTAGTATTAAGTATTTAGTAACGGAAAACTGAAGTGTCGTAGCTTTATTGTCTGAAAAACATATTACGAGGTTTCTAAAATTTAATTTTTTATTTAATCGGTTGATAAACAAGAGGGATACAGCGATTTGAGGCGAGGAGTGTCAAATTGACACTCAAGATCTGATTAGAGAGTTTTTTTTTGTCTGGGCTTACAGGGTGCGTCCATAACAAAGAAGAAACTATGCAAAATTAAATATTTCAAGAATTCATGGAAGGTCCCAGAATATTATTTTTTGTTTGGATGCAGCCTAATGAAGTTACAAGCTGCCTAAACTTCCAATAGTGTCATATTGACACCCAAGAGCGGATTAGGGTTAAAGTGGTATGAAGTCAACAAGGTCACATGTTTACCGAAAGACACGAACCCACCAAACTGTCCAGAAATTGGTCCAATCGAAACTTTTTGTGCATTCACGAGGGCAACTATTTTGTAGTATGTTACAGAATTAAATGTTTAAAAAAAAATCATTGTGTCTTTTATTAAGAAAGAAAGTGTATTAAAAATTTTCGGAACAGTCTACATCTCTCGCGTATGCTAATTTTTCTGAATTTATCATCATATTTATTCTGAATTTATCATCAAAAATGAATGAAATTTAGTTTCCTTTGATATACGGTTCTGTTTTTCGCGTTTTAAAACCCCCCAACCAATATTCATAAGACACCACCGAAAACTAGCAAAGACGCTCCATTTCTTCTCTAATTTACTTTTCCATTTTCCATTTTTTTTTTCTACCGCAGGATATTTTCCGCTCCAGTCCGAGTACTGTTTGGTGTGGATCTGCCTGGATGTGCTATTCTGCACCGCCAGCATCATGCACCTGTGCACCATTTCGGTGGATCGTTACCTTTCGCTGCGCTATCCGATGCGTTTCGGGCGAAACAAAACCCGGAAGCGGGTGGTGCTCAAAATCAGCTTCGTCTGGCTGCTCTCCATCGCGATGAGTTTGCCCCTCAGTCTGATGTACAGTCAGGTGAGTAGGTGGATGTGCGGGAATCGTGGGTGTGTTATTTAAGAGATGCAGTCCGTAGTAAAACCGACACCAAAAGAATGTTCCTACTTATTTAAATCGTTCCGGTAGAATGTTTCCTGGAAGTATCATTTTATTGTTAACTTATCGTTCAACATTCCAGTGGGGTTTTAATAATTCTCAGTAGCTATCCCCAAGAGGAATTTGTTTTTCAACTATAACCCGAAATGAAAAAAAAACACGTAATATTATACAGATTTCTCGGATGTGTTGATAATACTTTAGGCTACAACAGTTAAAGGTTGTTAAAATAATTTAAAACTATCATGAACCAAATCTATGAAAATATACTTTTCCATAGTGTCTTTGGGACATTTTATCTACATTTAAAGCACTTCAAAATGAACTTTTGATAAAAATAATTTAATCGCCTAGCAGTGAATTAGATTTTTTTTTGAATTTTTCATTTAAAAGCAATTACGTCTTTGGTAAGTTTTTAGGTTATTAAAAATGTAGGAATTTTGCTTAAGACGTCAACATCGTAGGAGCTAAGTTAGAGCCTCTAACTTAGAGAGGTTCAAAAAAAAATTTTTTTTATTCAAAATGTTCAGTTTTTTAACGCCTTTTCAAGCCGGGCTCATTCAAATAAAATATGTTTGAAAGAGTTTTGAGTCCCTGAAAATCGAACAGTTTTGTGGAACACACTTAATAAAAATATTCAGATTGAAACGAGTTAAATTGGAAAAACTAAGAAAAAATAGCTGTTTTCGGACTTCAGTGTCTTTAGTTCGGATGAGTTCGGTTCATTTTTTGGTTGCATTAGAATAAAGTAGATTTCACCGTTAAAAAACATGAACAACGTTAAGTTGTTCATTTTGTAGCTTTATAAATGATTTAAGTTAGCTATTTTCAAGGAATCTAGAGAACAATTTCTTTGCATTTAAAATTAGCTAATTGAAAAACAAACTCGTCAAATATATTTTATTCTAAGCGAAAAGATAGGTTGTAAGGTTCGTCAAAAGCGTTATTAACGATAGATTATAATCTCCATGATTTTATAACGGTGAAATCAGCTTAATTCTAATGCAACCTAAAAAAATGAAGTGAACTCATTTGAACTAGAAAGATACAGGTGTTTGAAAACCGCTATTTCTTTTCCTTCTTAACTCATTTTAGTCTGAATATTTTTGTTAAGTGTGTTCCACTAAACTGTTTGATTTTGAGTGACTCAAAACTCTTTCAAACATATTTAGCTTGAATAAGCTCGACCTAAAAAGATATCGTTAAGGGGGGGGGGGTGGTAGGGTCTAACACTTTCAAAAAATCGATTTTTTTATTTTGTGTCAAATTTTCAAGTCAATTGAAGCAAAACCGTAGAAATAATAGGCCTTTATCTCCTCCTATCTAATACTGCAAGAAAGCAAGAGCAGAAACTTCAAACGCGTTTTTCTCCAAAGCACATTTTTAAAGTCCGTGGACATCGTCATTTGAAAACTACTTATCCGATTTTTTTCAAATTTGGAACATATTTTCTACATATAAAATACCAGACCCCAACGTTTTTCTTTTTTGTTTTTTTTTTACTTTGGGGACAAAAATTTCATAAAAATTTTTAAGTTGAATAAAAACGTTGAGGTCCAGAAAAACATCTATTAAAAATATTTTGCTCTGATTTTTTGACTTCAGATGATTCTGTGCTGAGATACAGTGTCCACCGCAAATCCTGTTTTCTAAAAGGCACCCTCGAAAGTGCTCCGCAACGGCTCATTTTTCAATATTTTTCTACTAAAAAAATACTAAATGTTCTTTTAACAATGCTTTGTATAATGCAAAAAATTTGAATACATTTGTTTGAACGATAGCTCTAGAAAAAAATCGTGAAAATGGTGTTTTTTTTATACCCGTCAGACCCCCCCCCCCCCCCCCCCTACCTTAATGTAATTGCAGACTTCCAAAAACTTTTTGGAATACTTAAATATTTACAGGTTTATAAAAGTAAATTAGCGAAATTATTTGAAACAACCGTTGAAAATTTCTACACCGTTAATCGATTTTGCTAAAACTTACTCAAAAACTTTGATTTTTTTTGGTTTCTTTGCGAAAATTATGAAAAAATCCGGGCAATATCCGGACTTTTTTCACGATATCCGGGCAACCGGGCTGGACCGGACTTTATCGAAATTTTGCATCAAATATCCGGGCAAACCCGGATAAAACCGGGCAATCTGGCAAGCTTAGGTTAATCGGAATCTGTTTTAAGAACATTAAAAGAAAAATATGAGAATATCAATCAGTAGTCAAGCTACAAAAAAATTCTAATTTCTTATCCCAAAAATAAAATAAGCGTCAGAAATTTTAATTGAAATTGAATAATGAAGCCCAACTTGAAATTAAATTGTTCAATACGAAATTTATCGCACATGATTATGTTTTAATTTTCAGAATTCAGAAGGAAGATTTCTACAGTAAAATTCAGTATTCAGTAAGGTATTCTTTACATGGTTTCATATCAAAACTATAATTTATCTAATAAAAATAATAAAAATGAAGCGTTTTCCTTTATAATAGGCGAAGATGGTGCGAAAAACTGAAAAGAAGGTAACAATTTTCGCATAAGGTTAGGACAACTAGAAATATTCTCTTACCGTATTACCATCACGATATTTTGGATAACCTTTGAGTTTCAAGATCACACTAAAAAAATTAAGTCCTCTCATACTTTTACGTCCAACTTGCATAAAGATATCTTCATTTTTGGTCAAAAAACCTGATAAACATATTTATTTGCGCATTTTAAAACAGGGAAAACATAAAATCTCAATCGGGGAAACCGGGAAAAAACCGGGAATTTGAAAATGGAAACTCGCTGGCCACCCTGTAACGATATTAAGAATTATTCCTATCTAACGTGTTTATAATTTGAACTTGAAAGTATATCGTATGCACTCAACCAAAGTAACGATAATATAAACATTCTGATGTTGAATTCGAAAACATGTATATTTTTATTGCTTATACATTTGATATTGAAATTGTAACGGACCACCCTAATTCCGATAAAAGAAATAAGAAGAAAAGACAGGAAGGAAGAAAAAAGAGATGAAGAGGAGAGGCAGTCAAGTTTGAGCCTAGTAAATGAGCGGTAGAAATCGATCGTTAGAACAGAAGTTCTTGAAATATTCGGGAGATTCGGCGGAGTTATGTTTTTCTAAGTTGGAGTTCTTATTGGTCAACGGGAAGTAGTGTATTTTAGTGGCCGGAATAGGTCGAAGGGTCACAAAATGTATAAGCTTTCCTATCGATTTTCAACAATCCTTACAAAAATTTAAAAGATCGATCTTGCAGAGATCGATTCTTTTACTTCGGTTTTTTAACTGGATCGATCCTGAAACCATTCAGCTGATTCGATCTTGGGAACCGATCTTTTCCAGAAGATTGAACAATCCTAGGCCGTACGCTTCGGAAAATGGAGCTATGGCTGCTTTACCCTTTATTACCCTAAAACTTTCATTTAATTCAGAAAATTTTGAGAAATTGTGGGTGAAAACGTAAACCATTATTTCAGTTTCCGATGCGTGTAGTGGCAGTCAGTACTTTTTAAGCCATTGAGCATCAAAAATTCAATTTCAATTTCAAATTTAGGAGAACATTTAGCAGAGGTCAGTCGAATTCTGAAATCGACCTTAAACATTTTGTAGATTGACACAAACAACTGTCCTGGGCAAAATTCAGCTCAATCGGACTTGATTTCGGGGTACCTCAAAGCGCTCAATGTTTGAATTTTTTATACCTTCAAAAATGATCTTTGAGGAGACCAAATGAAATCAAGAAACTCGAAATTTTAATTTTGATGCCAAATGACTCAAAATCCAAAAAAGATTATGCTCAAAAAATCGCTTTTGCTGGTTTTTGATCACCGAAAAATCTTCGTGCACTTTGAGGCACTCGTTAATCAAGTCCAATTAAGCTAGAATTTTGCACAGGTCAGTTTTTTGTGACAATCAACAAAATGTAGGCTTAGATGCCCTATTTTGGACCCATTAAGCGATGGTTCTTAAATAATCATGTTTTTCTCATAAATGGACGGGTGGTTAACATCTTTCAGGAAATTTATTTATAGTTCAAGATCTTAGCTGCAAGTTTCAATGAGAATTTTCAACATAGGTTTCACCGTTATTGAAATATTTGGAAGGATATGGATGATCAAAATTTCCACCATTGAACCTACTGTTCCTATTTTCGTACTGAACTGGTTCCTTTCATAGAACCTTTAACTAAAATTTCTATAAAAAGTATGATTTTTCAAAAATCAATTAACGAATAACACTTCACAAATTTTCCGGATGTTCCATTGATTTTATTTTATTTAGGTAGTATGGTTCATATTCTAAGTATTTTCCCTTTAAACTTTGGTTGGACAAGATTTTTCCTTATTCACTCTAATTTCTCAAAACACGCCCCACAACTTAACCCTTCGTTTCATAAAGTAACAAATTTGCAACAATTAATGTATGGAAAAGTGAAAAATCGTATTTTATTTTAAATATTTTTCTTGATGTACTACTCATTTCCAACTGTAAAAAATGATTTATAAGGAAAAATAAAAAATCATGAAATGAAGGGTTAAGCTGTCTGATTTATTCCTGATAAGGAGGTGCATTTTTTAAAATGTTGAAAATTTTATCAGAAAGACTTTTTATAGAAAAAAAACTGTATGGTGGGATTCAGGAAAAATAAGAGTTCATTGTGTGCATAGGAGTATCTTTATTCTATGCTTTTAAAAATGAATAATTTACAGCTTTCGACAATTTAGGACTCAAGTGGGCTCTAGGTCCAAAGTAGGAGCACTCACCCTACATGGTCGATTTAAAAAAAATCTTATATAATTTTTTCCCAAACATCGATTGCCACCCTATACAAAGTCTATCTCCGAATAATCATTCATTTTGTGAAATTTCAACGACATTACCTTTCTGCTAACTATCTGTCAGGAATCCTGACTGCAGAAAACGCAAAAAAGCCGGAAATTAAACATTTTAGCTCACACTAACAGAAATTCTGAAAACTGTTGAATCTCTAAAACTTGTTTATTCTAATTATTTTCTGGATTTTCAAAGTAAACAGTTTATCTCAAATTTTATCATCATTCCATAGACTTAAAAACTGCAGATTTTTGCTATAAACTTAGGAAACTTTTAATCCAAAGTTTCTGTTCCCTCGAGTTATAATCGACTTTAAAAAATATTCATCAATTCTTTACAATCATAGCTTGGAATTAAAATTTCAAATTCGAACTGATGATACAACTCAGAATCAGAAATAAGATTCGGAATAAGTAATTTGAACAAACAGCATTTCAGTGTTTGAATCGAATTTGAACTTAATCTACTTTGTTGCTTATTATTCAACGCTAATTTGTAATCAAAGTCAAATTCAAAAGATTTTTTTTATATAACCTGAAAGAAAATTTTATAATTTGGTTGAGAACTGCAATATTCTGAGAAATAGCAATTGAAAAAAGATTTCATGGATTTTCATTTTCAGTAAATATATATCACACTAGAACTGATTTTAAAATCATATTATTGATTTTAATGTATTTTGGAAATAAAAAATTAAATGATTGCAAAAATATATACTAATTGATTCATGATTTTATAAAACATTTTATATTCAGACGTATTAAATATATTGATTTTATAAATAAACATAAGGTAACTCCAAGACAATGTGAGCATGTGAATAAAACAAATTCTAAAATACATTTGTAGGTATGTTAAAGAATCAACATAAAAGTGCTGTAAACAGAAACATTTAAAATAAATATATTGTTGATGTTTTGTTCATTTCTGTCGAAAATGTTCACTAAATGTTGTCAACCTCGAATATTATAAATCTTTTAAATCAAGCTTCCATTCAGAATCTTATCCAATTTCTATTCAAAAATCATATGGAAATGCAAACAAGTAACCCGTCTAGTAAAAAGGTAATTCAGGGAATCATAAACCAATAGTTTTATTCTGGAAATTCGGTTTTGAAAAAAGAAAAGATTCTGACCTGTTTTGGACACCATAATAAAAACAAATCGATAGTTTACAGCATGTTTGAACTAAGAAAACTGAAGATCACATTCAATAAGAAATCGCCCGTGGAATCCAAACATGAAAATCAAAAAAAATCTCAGCAGAACAGTTATAAGAATATGCTTGAAATGTGAAATTTTGAAAAAAAAAAAAACAAAAAAGTATTTGTACTTAGACTCATATGTATATCTCGGACAGCATAACGTAGAGTACCTTAACCGGTAGGATAAAATTTAAAAATTGAAAATATTGACCTTTTTGAAATGTCAATATTTTCAATTTTGTCATTTTGCCATTTTTGACAGCTTTTTTGTCAATTTTGCCATTTTTTTCAATCGTGTCAAGTTTGTCAATTTTGTCAGTTTTGTCAATTTTGTCAATTATGTCAATGTTGTTAAGTTTGTCAAATTTATCAATTTTTTTAAAATTTTGTCATTTTTGTCTACCTTGTCACTTTTGTCATTTTTGTCAATTCGTCAATTTTGTCAGTTTTCCAATACTTGTCAAAATTGTCAATTTTGACAAAATTGACAATTTTGTAAATTGTGTCAATTTTGTCAAATTTGTCAATTAAGTCAAATTTGTCAATTTTGTCAATTTTGTCATGTTTGTCAATTTTGTCAATTTTGTCAATTTTGTCGATTTTGACAATTTTGTCAATTTTGTCAATTTTGTCAATTTTGTCAATTTTGTCAAATTTGTCAATTAAGTCAAATTTGTCAATTTTGTCATGTTTGTCAATTTTGTCAATTTTGTCAATTTTGTCGATTTTGTCAATTTTGTCAATTTTGTCAATTTTGTCAATTTTGTCAATTTTGTCAATTTTGTCAATTTTGTCAATTTTGTCAATTTTGTCAATTTTGTCAATTTTGTCAATTTTGTCAATTTTGTCTATTTTGTAAATTTTATCAATTTTATCAATTTTATCAATTTTGTCAATTTTGTCAATTTTGTCAATTTTGTCAATTTTGTCAATTTTGTCAATTTTGTCAATTTTGTCAATTTTGTCAATTTTGTCAATTTTGTCAATTTTGTCAATTTTGTCAATTTTGTCAATTTTGTCAATTTTGTCAATTTTGTCAATTTTGTCAATTTTGTCAATTTTGTCAATTTTGTCAATTTTGTCAATTTTGTCAATTTTGTCAATTTTGTCAATTTTGTCAATTTTGTCAATTTTGTCAATTTTGTCAATTTTGTCAATTTTGTCAATTTTGTCAATTTTGTCAATTTTGTCAATTTTGTCAATTTTGTCAATTTTGTCAATTTTGTCAATTTTGTCAATTTTGTCAATTTTGTCAATTTTGTCAATTTTGTCAATTTTGTCAATTTTGTCAATTTTGTCAATTTTGTCAATTTTGTCAATTTTGTCAATTTTGTCAATTTTGTCAATTTTGTCAATTTTGTCAATTTTGTCAATTTTGTCAATTTTGTCAATTTTGTCAATTTTGTCAATTTTGTCAATTTTGTCAATTTTGTCAATTTTGTCAATTTTGTCAATTTTGTCAATTTTGTCAATTTTGTCAATTTTGTCAATTTTGTCAATTTTGTCAATTTTGTAAATTTTGTCAATTTTGTCAATTTTGTCAATCTTTTCAATTTTGTCAGTCTTGTCTGCCTTGTCAATTTAGTGAATTTTGTCAATCTTGTGAATTTTGTTAATTTTGCGAGTTTTGACAATATTGTCAGTTATATCATTTTTTTTTAATTTATCAATTTTGTCAATTTGGTCAATATTGTCATTTTTTTTTAAATTTTTTTTAAAATTGGCAGTTTTGTCAATTTTATCAGTTTTGTCAATTTTGTCAATTCTATTAGTTTTGTCAATTTTGACATTTTCGTCAATTTTGTAAATTTTGTCAGTTCTGTCAATATTGTCATTCTTGTCTATCTTGTCAATTTTGTCAGTTTTGACAATTTTGTCAAATTTGTCAAATTCGTCAGTATTGTCAATTTTATCAGTCTTGTCAAGTTTATCAATTTCGTCAGTTTTGTCTACCTTGTCAATTTTGTCAAGTTTTTCAATGTCGTCAATATGGTCATTTTCGGCAGGTTTGCTAATTTCGTCAATTTTTCTACCTTTTCAATTTAGTCAGTTTTGTCTACCTTGCCAATTTCGTTAATTTTATCAATTTTATTAATCTTGTTAAGTCAATCTTGTTTATTTTGTCAATCGTGTTATTTTTGCCAAACTTGTCAATTTTGTCAATTTCATCAGTTTTGTCAATTTTGTCAGTTTTGTCTTCCTCATCAATTTTGTCAATTTTTTCTGTTTTGCCAATTTTGTCAATGTCGTTAACATGGTCATTTTCGTCATTTTTGTTCATTTTGTCAATTTTGTCAATCTTGTCAATCTTGTGAATTATGTCTACCTTGTAAATTTTGTGAATTTTGTAAATTTTGTCAATTTTGCTTTTTTTGACCATTTTGTCAGTAATGTCATTTTTTTTTTCAATTTTTTTGATTTTGTCAATACTGTTTATTTTGTCTATCGACAGTTTTGTTAATTTTGTCAATTTTGTTCAATATTGTTTATTTTTTTCAATTTTATAAATTTTGTCAATTTTGTATTTGGTCAACCTGGCCAAAATAGTGACTTCGGACAGTTTTTTTTTCTGTTTTTGTCAATTTTGTCAATTATTTTTATTAATTTATTAGCTTTTTCTATATTTAGCAGATACGACAAAACAATTTATTGCGAGACAATAAAAATGAATGTTTGAACCCGAAATCGTTTTATGTGTGACCAAAAAATAAATTAAATTAAAAGCAAAATGTAGGTATCTAACGATTTATTAAAGATCATGTTGCATTATGCCCGCAAATTTGAATTAATTATACAAAAAAGTTATGAGAGGAAGGAATTAGAGAGACGAAAAGTAAGCGATACGGAAAAAAATTGTGTGAAAACCTTAATGTTATTGAAAATAATTGCAAAAGAGAAAAAGACTTAACATCTCTCATGTAAGTTTCAACTGTAAAAAATAATTTCAAATGACATGCCAATTGATTTTCTTTTTCAATTTCATATACAAGTGTTTTTGAATGGCAACCAAAACTGAAACAACTCAAAGATTTATGAGTTTCCGCTCCCGGTCGAAACATTAAAGGCTTAATATCGGGATTCAATGCTCACACGGCGCAAACCGTAGATACTCGTTGTACTTTTCAGGCATTAAGTACGGGCTGGGCATACTAATAAATCATTCATCATCTCGTTGCCAGCATCGCGCCCCCATCTAGAGTTTTTTTCAGGGGCGTGGTGAAGCATATCAAGTTTTCATTACATAAATGCTTTTTCACGCACTTCACTCTCTCTCTCGACAGAATCACGCCTCGGTCCTGGTGGAGGGAACCTGCCAAATTCCGGATCCGGTCTACAAGCTGGTCGGATCGATAGTGTGCTTTTACATTCCGCTCTGTGTGATGCTAATTACTTACACCCTGACGGTGCGGCTGCTGGCCCAACAGAGCCAGAACCTGGGCCTCGGCGGAGGAGGAAATGGGGGGCCAACTTCCGGTGGGTGGTCCAGTGGGTGGCTCGGGCAGGCCCCGGCCCTGGAACGCAAGAACACCTGGAGGCGTATCATGAAAATCAGCCTGCCCTCGACGCCAAGCCACGCGCACTCAGCCGCCTCGACGGACACCGAACTGTCCACCCTGGACAATCACGACCTGTGGCTGCTGGAATCCAGGTGAGCAACTAACAAACAACTCAGCAGACTTTCTTTCTACCTTTTCGAGAAGCATCCCTTTTTCTGGTTCATTTAACTTTCGGTGTTTGTTTTATTCGTAAAGACTTTGGCTGAAAATTACCTACCAAGCTACTTTGGCGTCCAAACAGCTCTTTACCCCGGTCCCGAAGTTTCAGATGAAACTTCCGGTTCATGGGAGGGTCCAGATACATTATCGTAAAACTTCGCCGGAACTCTGATAGAATATTAAAATAATTGAATTCAGCTAGTTTTTTTTTACTTTATTTTTGTTTTCAGCATTTTTAATATTTCTTTTCCTATTCCTAATGAGATTTTGAGCTTCAAAAATATTTTGTCTAGGAATTTTTATTGAGCATGATAAAGTATGCATCTAATGGTGTATGGAATTTACTTGAATCCAAATGATGAGCAATAAGAAACAAAAAGGATCAAAAATCAAAAACTTAAGCCGATGCAGAGCTGCCCAACTATGGAAGAATTTCGAGAGCTAACCATCTTACCATACCCTTAAAGAAAACGAGTTCAATAACATATTTTGTTTCTATTCAAAACTCTCCAAATGTTGTTTATAAACTGGACTGAAAACATTTCAGAGAAATATCTACATAACAAATGTTTGTGGTTCATGAAATTTGCTGTTTAAACATTATTTGTCCAGATAAGTTAAAAAAATATTTTACTCTCAAGGTTTGAACTTGGTTTGAAGGTTTGAACAAACTATGAATGTTTTTAAGATCGGCTGCAAACCAACCAAAAAGAGATGATTGAGGAGCCAAAGCGATTTAAACTGAAACCTCTAATCAGAATTAGGATCAGAACAAAGAACAGGATTATAATAATGATCACCCAGCTAACATGTTATCGTAATGGAAATGGTAATTTAAATCGTTTATAAAAATATTTCCGATCACCCATCACGATATCTATGAAAGAACAATTTTATTTATCAAAAATAAGCAATGCTAATTGTTGCACCATTCTGAAGCTGTGATTTTCCTCTTTCATTTTAATCATTATAAAATTATGATAATAGAGTAAAGTTAATCAAGAGTAACAATTTAGACTACAAACTAATGTCAAAACCTCAAAATCCCATCCCAAGTTCAAAATTCTGCTTCAGTTTTTCAAAATTTTCTCACTTGTTCATAGAAGGTCTGAATAAAATTTTAAATTAAACTCATTTCGGAGGTTCTGGTTCTATTTTCTCATAACCAAAATTGGATTTCTATTTTCGTTTTTCTGATTCTGTATCCAGTTAAGGATTCTTGATTTTCAGTTCGAAAAATCAATAGAAATTAGAAATAAAAAGCTGTTGAAATCGTGGTTGACATTTGATTTTGAATTACATATCAAAATTGAATTATCAAATCATATAAATTTTCAATATTTTGATAATTGTTTTTTTTTCATTAAATCATAAATTATGATTAAACCAGAACTACAGAGTTAGAAAAAAAAAAACCATGAATGAAGGCTCTTCAACTTGGCTATAAAATTTTGATCTGGAACTTAGATTCGGAAATCGTATTTTTTGTACATTTCAGAAATCGCATAGAAATTCGGAAACAGATTCAAAGCTCAATTTTTGAATTTAGGTTCCAAATTCAGATTCAGAAAGCAGATTCAAAATTCCCAACGTTATGTTTCAATATCAGTTAAACACTGATTGATGAACGACATCCAATAAATAAGCTTATCTTTTTTCCGAAGCCGAAGAAGGACTAGTAAATATGTTTAAAAAACAACAAAGAAATTGAGAAATTAGTGATAAAGTTCCTTAAGCAAAGTGCATTGAACGACCAAATTTAAGAAACTGTAACGTCCATAATTTATAAATTAATACTGAGGGTGAAAACTTCAGGTTAATCCCTCAATAAATAAAACAAATAAATAAATAAATAAATAAAAAATAATAAATAAAATAAAATAAAATACAAAAAAAATTAATGAAATAGAATAAAACATTGATTCAGAAAAAGATTTAGCTAATGAGTGTTCCAATCAACATAAATTTGTTGGGGAATTCAAGAGAACATGAACTTTAAAATTTGCTTGTGAATTCAATTTCAAGATTTAAAATTTTTTATTCAAAATTAGTTAATACACACAGTTCAGCCGAAAATCACAAAGATAAAGTAAAATTGAAGTTGATTTTATAAGTTTTGTTTACTGCAAAAAATCCCAAATTTTATTAAAAAAAAATCATCCACAGGATTTTCATTGTGGAATTGATACTTTATGAGAAATATTTGCTGTTAAAGAAACATGTACCTGATCTTCACCTTAAAAATCTGAAAAAAATTTCAACATTATAAATATTGCAGTTTTTTTTAAGCCAAATTTCAAATTTCAATTATAAATATGGTTCAAGTTAGCATCAGGCAAATTTGATCCAAAAAATTTTCATCGCTTACTTTTTTTGAAAATTTTTATTTATTTTCACTAAATGTTGGAATCTTGAAATTGGCAAAAGAGTTTGGAAGATTGGGCTTGTTTGAATAAGGTTTAAAAAAATATATCTGAAGGCTACCCTTAAAAGATCTTATTTTATGCTCAAATAAAAAAAGTTTAATCAACCAGACTCTTAAACGAATTCAATGGTTTTAAAAATTTATGAAAGCAAATTTCATAATTTGTTTCTCAAGGTTTTTTCACTTTTCTAAATGACTATTTAATACAAGAATTTTTAATGAGTTGGTTTCTTAAATACAACGGCCCTGCTTGTAACACTAATCTTACATTAAGTGTTATTCCAATTCCAAATGTCAATAAAATAATATAATAGGAAAATTTAATGGCTATTACTTTGTCGAAGACATTATTGATTGATTTTGAAAAACCTTCAAAAAAAATCATATTATCTAGTCCCTCGATAGATTATTTCAAATTTATGCTCAATTGAAAGGGGAAAGTCCCAGCTTTTGAATGGTGCAAAAATAGGCGATACTAAATTTTGGAAAAAAAAATTTCTCTCATAGACACCGTGCACGTGGCGCACCATCTTAAAAATGATTCTAATGAGTGAATTTCCATGGATCATTCAAAAACAAGTTGAACCGGTTTGATTAGAAGTTACTCCGAAAATTTGTAGCAAAAGTTTAGCAAATATGTTGATTGGTTTTTAACGATTAAATCTATCATTGAATTGAAGTTATTCACGTTACTTCAATTAACACTCGAATCGAATTCCCACGACCCGCTCGAAAAAAAAAACCTTAACTGGGTTGAGCTAAAACCACAGAGAACAGACGTACAAGCTCGAACAAAAAATCTTCAAAAATACGTTGAAAATTGACTTGAAACAGTGCCATCTGTTGCGCCGTTTTCTAAACAATCATATCAAATTTTCAAGTGTCCAGTTTTCGAAAAAGCGTAATCGTATTTGCACTCATCAATAATCAAACTAATGCCGCTCTAAAAAAGATGGGTTCAATTTATTGCTAGATAATTGCAATTTTCACTGGACAGAATTTCATTTCCTATATTTTATACGATTTTTACTTATTGAAATTATAAAAAAATAATTTTGGTCAGTTTTGAACAGGTCGTATGAGCTTTCTGACATGTTTCAAGAAAATTAGCTTAGCTTAGCTTGATTGACTACTCACATCCACCTTAAACTATGGAACCCGAAAGTGCTTAATTTTTTAAAATCAATTGTTTTAGCTTATTATATTGAAATAACACCAACGCATTTCGAACTCCATAATCGCAGGCGTGGCTCAGTAGAATGAATTCCACATCGCCAATGGTTGCTACTCCGTGATTGACCGAGGCCATCAATTTTGATCAGAGGTCAAAAGAATGGTGTCTGGGATTGACAAGACATTCACAATGTCCAAAACTGATGCTCTCTCTTTTAACGTCAATAACGGCGCCGGCCACGTCCTAGTAGTCAAGAGATAGGTATGAAAAAAGAGAAAGGGATGAAAGAAAAAAAAAATTGTGCATTAGGACCGAGGTCACCTCTGCATCCTAGCAAATAATTTTGTTTGGGAGATTGGGTAAAAGGATTGATCTGGAGACACTTTTGACTGTGTTGTGATCTTGAAGAATAAATCTCATATATTTCTGTTTTCCTACTGTTCGTGTATAACGCACTCTCATTTACCGCTGCTTTTTTCTCTAAACTCAAGATTTGTTTAAACGAATCTTTAAAATATTAGAACTCATTGATTTGCAATATTTAAAAAAATGAAATTTTTAACTTTTTTTTAACAAAATTATTGTTATTCTAGTATTGTAACAGAAGAAACTGTTCGTGATTAGCACTTTACTTTTCTTTTTTTCATATCGCCTACGATGTAATGCATTGAAAACAGAAGTGATGACTTCGTTATAGAATCAATTTGGAATATTTATTAAAAAACTACCAAATAAAAAAAACTACTCAACATTCAATAACAAATAAGTTATCAAAAATATACCTGACATATTTAGCAGCTCAATTAAAGTTCGATTATCCAAGAAAATAGAGATAAAATTTATATACATCTATTAATAAAATTTCAAAACTGCAGTTATAATAAAAAAAAAGTTTTAAACGTTAACAATCCTTTGAATTAATTTCAATTATTTAAAATTTAAGTTTAGCCTGAAAACTTCATCTAATCAGCCTCCAAAGCATCATATAAAATATCCATTAGTTTATTTTCTGCCAAGTTTATGGGAGATCGATCACTGCATTTTTAATACGAAAAAGCTAAATTTTAGACATTTTTATCGATTTTGAAAATTGTTAAAAAAAAAATGGAACCAAAACCATATTTACGAGGGAACTATTTTTAAATAAAAATTTAGAACGGGCTCACCAAAGCACCAAAGGGGAATTTTGACCTCGAAGGATCCAGGGCAGAGTAATAGCTTCCACTGCAGTTGAAACCAACGATTCCTTCCAGGTGTCGGCAATTCTTGGCTCAGATGGATCAGGTGGTGTTGTGGAGACTTCTTCAGACGATTCTTCAGATGCGCTTCTTCAGAGGATTCGAATCTTTAGGGTGAATTTTCTTCGGGTTGGCCAGTACCATAAAATCTTCGATATTCGATCGTTCCTTTGAAAACTTCACAAATTTTCAATTTTTCGAGTTGTATTTCTCACTGTCAGAAAAAAAAAAAAAAAAAAAAAAAAAAAAAAAAAAAAAAAAAAACTTTCTGACATGTTTCAAGAAAATTGCTGATAAAGTTTCGGTACACTTTCGTCCAGTTGCATAATGGTAAAATATCTTAAAAGTTTATCGCTAGGTATTTCTAGCTAGAAGATCCAAGTTTTGCAATGGGATGCAAAAGTGATATTTGAAAGTTACCCGCTTTAAGATGTTTAAAGTCAGTATTTGAGTAATTCTGTTGTTCCTGCGATATACCTTTTGGAATGTTTGCTGCGCATGGTTAAGATCTTGATCACGATAAGAATAAAAATCAGAATTAAGATGATCACGATAAAAATGAATCTTATTATGAATCAGGATTAGTGAATTCCTGGAAGAAAATCAGGATTAGGATAAGGATAACGATAGTAGTCTTAGGATCAATATCAGAATCATGATAAGGATAGGGATCAATCAGAATCAGGATCAGGTAAAGAATCTGGATCTAGGAAAAGGATCAGAACTGGGATCAAGACCATTAATTTGCATTGCATAGAGATCTAGAGGAGTATCGAGATAAGGATCAGAATCGTAAAATGATCAGGGTTGAAATAAGGACGTTAAAATAGGGTCTGATTAAGCATAAGGATAACGATAAGGATTGAAATCAGGATCTGAATCTGGATATTCGTTAGGTTCCAGGTAACGATTAAACTACACAGCAAAAATTATTTCCTGTAAAATTACGGAAATATCCTGTAACAAAAAAGAGCAGGACATTTACCGTTATTTTACAGGTCGAAAAACAAATTACGTGACACTTAATTTTCAGTTTACAACTTATTTCCAGGACATTTGCTGTAATAATAAATCAATCTTCGTTAACTTTAAAGGAAAAAAATTTAAAATTACAGGTTTTGTTGATAACAGGTTGATTTATTTTGAGGGGTTGCAGTTTCAGTGACACGTAATAGTCAAAATTTTTTTCTGTGTAGCTTAAACATCAGGACCAGGTTGAGAACCTCGATCTGAATATGGATCTGGAACTGAATCAGGAACAAGTCACGGCCAGTAGCTGGACTAGAATTAAGTTATGAAGTTCTGGAGGATTACGGTCAGAATCCGGATCTGGGTATCAGAGTATAAAGAGAGAATAAAGAATAAAGAGGAAGATCAGAATTAGGGGATGAGGATTACAATCAGATAAAGATATTTTTTTTTTTGAGAATCTGAAATCTGAATTGAAGTCAGGATCAGGTTGAGTTATAGATTTGAATCCGGATCTAAATCTGCATCTGAATCTGGATGTACATCAGGATGAGGATCAGCTTTAAATCGGGATCATGGTCGAGATAAGGATTAAGATCAGTATAAGACTGTGGTTAAGTATCTGGTAAAGGATCTGAATCATCAACAGGATCCGGAATTACATCAAATTTTTAATCAGGATTAGGATCAGAATCTGAATCAAGATCATCATCTGTAACTGGGAAAGAATAAAGATAAAGATAAAATAAAGAATCAGGGTAAAAATTTAGATTCAAATTAAAATAAGTATTAGAATTAGGACCAGGATAAGAACCAGAGTAACATTGAGGAACATCAGAATTTAGATAAGAGTAGGCATCATAATCCGGATCTGGACTAGAATTAGCATCAGGACCAAGATTGGGATCAGAATCAGGGTCAGGATAAGAATTAGGATAAGGTGAGGGAGAAAAATCAAGATAAAGACCAAGATTAGGATCAGGATCAGACTAACTATCAGGAAAACAGTAAAGATAATTTTCTCGGATAAGGTTACCAGAATTCTTCCCGCACCTATCCGGGTTGAACAAATTCGGGATATTTGTCTCAGAGCATGGTAAACTCCAGGCAATTGATTTCTAAATTTTCAACCCAAATTTCAGGCAATATCCGGGCGAATTTGGTCAAAATTCAGGTATTAACGAAGAAAAATTAGGAAGAACCCCACTTGTAACACATCAGCAGGTTTTAAATAATATTTTAAGTCCAATTTTAATAAAACTTTCTCAAACAATCACGTTTTTGGATGCAAATAACAAAAACAAATACTTTTTGTGTTGATTTTGAAAATAAAGTGAATAAATCCGGTCAAAACCCAGCCTATTTTATACGACATCCGGGAAACCGGCCCTTTCTCAAATTTTTGTGACAAATATTCAGGCAAATCTGGGTAAAATCGGGCATTATGGCAAGCTTAGCTTAAGATAATTATCAGGATTTGAAAAAAAAACATGGATCAGAAAAACTAAAATTATAAAGATCATGTTCTGAATCTGCATACGGATTTAAATCAGGATCAGGATCGTGATAAATGTCAGGATATGGATCTGGAATAAGTTCAGGGTATGGATCAGAATCACAACTAGGGTGAGGATGAGAATCAGGAACAGATTGAGAATCAGGATTAGAGTAATATGATGTGAACCTGATTCAGGATCAGGATCATGATCAGGTTTTGGATCCGTATCTAGATCTGAATAACGATCATGATTAAAGTCAATTTCAAGATCAGTTTCAGATCTAGTAACAGGATGACGAACTGAATCAGGTTTGGAACATTGACAACAGACAGATCGTGATCTCGTTTTCTACACAACCTCTCGAAATATTTTATCGTCTCAATATTTATTTTATGAAATCGTATATTATTACTTTACCTTCAAAGGTGATAGATCATTTCTAAAAAATATTCAAAACGAGTTTTGATTTTAACTTCATAAACTTTTAACATTTTTTTCATGACGTCTTGACGGGGCGTAGTGAAATTTAACTACAGTTTTTGTGAAAAGGCCATCGTTATGTATTTGAGACACTTTAACATCTTTTTGACATTCATGTAGCATCGTTATAGTTTTCTGTATCTTTTAAAATTCAGCTTGTTTCGAGGTTCTAAAAGTTTTAAACCTGACTTAATTTGAGGGGCAGAATATTTGCAACTGGCTTTTCCTAATAGCTATGATGTTTGAGATTTAAGGGTTTTTGTTGAAAATAAAAAAAAACACATTCAAACAAATTCTCCTCTTTTTTTTTAGGAAAAACTCTAGTTAAATGATAAGTTATTCTAGTTTTAAACCAACGATCAAATATCTTGAAACTTTGATTAGTTTTAGCTTCAGAGAAAAAGGTTTCAGATTGTTTTTTTTTAAACTTATTTTGCACTGTACGGCAAAAAATGAAGATTTGACCCTTAATATAAAGGAATTACAAATGAAAAAACTCATTTATATTTCAATGCATATGCAATGCAATGCACTTACATATGTCCAAACAAGTTTTAGTTAACATAAATTTACTACGTGTAGCAGAACATCCGGAGATTGGAACAATCTTCAACAAAAATTGGAAACATTTATGCAGCGAAGAATAAATTTCTCCATGATTACTTAGTTGAAGAATGTCCCAAAACGAAAAAAGAAGAAGCTCTAAAATTATTCTTTTATTAACAATAGTTTTGTGTTAGAGGCCAATAATGTCGTAGATATTACTGCTTTAGATTTTTCATGGAATCTAACTTTTAATATCTTTAAGTAGTGTGCTAAATAAACATGTTTACAAAAATAGTTTATAAAGATGTTAAAATAAGGTTGCCAGATTTCCCGGTTCTATCCGGGTTTGCCCGGATAAATAATACAAAATTTTGTAATAGTCCGGCGCCCGGTTCCCCGAATTTCATTGAATAATGCCCGGTTTTGCCAGGTTTTTTTTTCACTTTATTGTGCAAATAAAACAAAAAAAATAAATTGTGTTGAACATTTTTTTTATTTAGCCACCAAAACAAAAAAAAACTGAGCAGATTTTGTAAAAATAATCATAAAAGGTTATTTTCGAAGCCTAAAATACGATTTGAAATCTGTTTATGAATTTTGATGAAAAAATTATTTTTTTCAATTTTTTTTTTTTACTTTGTTGAGTGATTTCTGGGTTCTGACAAAATTTGCCCGGATATTGCCCTGATTTTTGGTTGTCAATTTAGAAATGAAATGCCCGGATTTTGCCATGTTTCAAAAGAAAATTGTTCGGTTTGTCCGGCCCGGATACATGCTGAAAGGCTTCTGGCAACCTCATGTTAAAAACATTGCAATCTTTAATAACAAAAATTTCCTTTAATAGAGCTGGAATCGTTATGGATTTTTTAAATGGTTTTTCCAAAAACTGATCAAATTTTTTAAGCACTGTTCCTCTGGAAATAGAAAATGTTGGAAAAATTCGAAGCCTCGAATATATGGACAACATAAATTAAATTCAGGATTAGGTTTTGTTAGTTTTATTAAGAGTTGTTAGTTTGAAGGCTATTCTTACTACTCTCAAAATTTTTTAACTTCAAACACCAAGCCACAAAGTAGAAATGACGTGGATCAATTAGTTATTTATTCCGCTAAAATGTTTTGAGTTTTCTGCTTATTTCACAGAGAGAAAATTTCAAAATAACTAATTTTTTTTTCGTTCAATAAATCTTTTGTTTCCAATAGTCACAGACAGTTTCAGGTTACCTATGTTTTTTCTTGTAGAATATACATTTTCTTTTAACCTAGATTTAGCGAAAATGTTCACCACATTCAAAGTTATAATGATAAAAAAACTCAACAATAATAAATATTCCACTTTTCCGGTACCAAATAAATAGAGGTATGCCCCATTAGACCGCTGCAAGCTTTATATGGAAATTTTAAATTCTTAAATTTGTATACCTCCCATAAATTTTTGTTGTTGTTATTGCTGTCAGAAATAGAAAAAGAAACAGGAAATGATCCATCCAGTCCTGAATAAGCGCAACAAGTTTTAATTTTGTATGGAAATTTGTATAGGAAAACAAAATTTGTCATTTAAAAACCGCCAGAGATGTACTGGAAGTTTCAAAAATTATAATTTTGATGAAAAAAATGTCCCTTGATTCTTGAAGTACAATTCAAGTGAACAAAGCATAAATTTTACTTGTACCCCAGAAAAGATATTCTATGTTATGCCTTTAAATTTTTTTTTCAAAAATAAACTTTTTCATTTAAGCGTTTTTGACTGACAATTTGAAACCCGTGTAACCGTAGGATAAGAATAAAAAATCTCAAAAAATTGATTTGCATAGCCAAGGAATTTATGTATTGATATAACCTCTGCAAAAACATTTCATGAAATTATTAAAAGTTCTAGCCAACAAAGCCTGCAATTTTTTCTTTTCAATGGGTTCAAATTTTTTAATTTAAATGGTTATAACTTTTTTTGATGGAATACTTAGCTGCTTGTCAGCACAAAATAAAGCTTAAGAATAGGCAAAATCGAAAATCAAAGACCAACTTAATTTCAAGCTTATTTGAAGTTTCTAGGTGATTTAATGTGCAAAAATTTCTTCTCCCATACAATTTTTTATACAAAAATGAAACACGTTGCGTTAACTCAGGAATCAACCAAAGCATCTAAAATTTTACACTGATGCTTGGTGACCCAAAAGGCATCGAAAAACATATGGGAGCAAAAAGTCATTTTACGCAGCGGTCTTTTCTAAATTCTTGACAAAGCCAACAATTTTAAAACATCATAAACAGCTTCGTACTACCAAAAAGCAAGTAAATTCATCAACAAGCAACTTAAATTAAAAACAGCCTATTACTAATTACTGATTAATTTAAGAAAGGTTAAAAAACAGCCCAAAGATTTCAAGTAGAGATGTACCGAGATGTAGCCGTTCGCCGAATACCGAATATTGACCTTTTCAACTATCAATATTCGGCCGAATATTCTGTTGAGTTTTTGATAGAAATTTAAAAGCGACAATTTCATTTTTCTTCTATTTCTTCCATCTTAATGTTCCTTTTGTTTTTGAATCGATCAGATCAGATCTTCTTTAAGTAGAGGTCTTTTTGATTTCCAAGCTATATGGACATCAGATGAATTGTCGCTTCTAGGACGTTTATCACCAAAGAAATTGGGTTCCAGTGAAATCCTGGACAAAAAATGTCAAAACAGGTGCCAAGCTATTTTCACACGGCCGGGTCTGGATGAATTTTTGAAAAATTTGTGAAAAGAGCATATCATAACAAATGCTATACGCTTAATTCTCGAACATATAAGAGGAAAAAGAAAGTAAATTACTTAAAATTTAATGTTTTCATGGAATCACAGCAGCAGTTTTAAAATCGTATCTTAAGATTAAAGGAATATTGATGTATATATTAAAATTAATTCTAATAAATAGTTTTTTCTACGTTAAATCTAAAACATTGCAAAGCGAAATTCAAGTATGTATTTGATGACGTAAATAATCTGAATAAACCCGGGTAAAATCCAGAAAGTTTCAAACTATATCTATAACAACAGATTTCAAGACACTAATTTGAAGCTTGATGAATATTAAAAAGACAGCATAAAAAGCATGGAATAGCCAAAATATGATTACGTTGAAATGGCTACTTTTACTTACAAAAAAATATCTTAAAAATTCAATAAATCAACTTGAATGCGAAAAAAGATTGGTGATTTTTTTTAAAGCAATTAGTTTTAAGATAAACCATGTACAAACAATGTCAATAGATTTTTAAAAGAGCTGATATCGATGATATCGCTGATATAGCTCAGTTGGTAAGTCAGTTGTCTCCTGAGCAGATGTCCGCGAGTTCGAACCCAAGAGTAAACATCGAACAAAGTTGAACCGGATAAGATTTTCAATTACTGTCCGCCAACTGCAACGATGATGTAAAGTTTGCGAATGCATGCCATAAAGATGATAAAACAACTACAGTCGATACAAAAATATAAGAGATTTCTTTTTCATTTTGAACCCAATTGAAATATAAATCGATTCTATTTATATGCCACTATTTCCTTTTCTCATTCATTCTTGGAAGAGTAAAATCGAAAACACTAGGTCCAAATTCAAAAAGAAAACTTTGTTTTTCAAGTTCTATCTAGCCATCATTATTTGTTTCGCTACTAAAAT
Organism: Uranotaenia lowii; assembly: GCF_029784155.1. Taxonomy (NCBI): domain Eukaryota; kingdom Metazoa; phylum Arthropoda; class Insecta; order Diptera; family Culicidae; genus Uranotaenia; species Uranotaenia lowii. The sequence goes on along the minus strand of NC_073693.1, from coordinate 266,572,938 downwards.
TGATTTGATTTGTTTTTGTTCATTCAATCAGGATATCCCAAATTGTTAGAAACAATCGATTTCTCAATCGGTGCAATTCCTTATTCGGTTCACAAAGCGGGTAAGAAAAGTAGAGCTTGAGTGTAATTTATTGTATATATTGGCACTATAGCATCGGGGTTCAATATAGAGAATGTAGAGAAAAATAATGAAAAATCATTCAATCACGTAATTTCAACTGTAAAACATGTTTACCATTACCATACCAAGTGTAGAAAAAACGTTGTTTATCATAAATTTTTAAAAAAAATATCATATTACCTGTTGCGTTCGAACCTGAAGCTGCTATTTTAACTTGTAATAATTTGGTTTTTTAAACTGATTTTTTTATTGATGACAGAAGCGTTATCGCAAAACTTAAAGCACCATTTTGATAACTATTTTTATCGATTTTCCCCGTCAACTTTAACTATTTTTTATTCCAGACTTATGACATAATCCATGAATGGATTACAAACTGCGACCGGTTTTCACTTCTAGCAAAAAAAAAAAGGAACAGCAATTACAACCCTCTCCACGATGGAAATATTTTTCACACCACTTTGCACAATCAACCCACCACCCGGCACCGTTTAATTGCAACTATTGATTTTTATTTGCCACTCACTGCCAATATCGTGCAGTGTTAGCGATAATTACAGTGTGATGAGTGTTGAATAGAATTATTTTTACCTTGCTTCTCGTTGCGGTATTTCCCACACGCCCTGGGACCAAAAACAAACAAACGGGAGAAGAAAAAAAAAACGAGCGATGAATGGAACGGACTGTGGAAATTCGTCAATTTGTCAACCATTGATACAAAAATGATTGAATGAAATTTGATCGTTTATTATTTTTTTTTGGTGGTGAAATTGACCTTGCTCCGTTAATAGGAACGCTATTGATTGATTCATTGATGATTAATTGTCTTTTTTCGGAGCAAGAATAATGACGGTCCCATTATATTTTCGTCTCGATTTTGTGACAAATAATGATGTTTTTTTTATATTTTGATCAATCAGACTAGTGTTCGTTTAGGCTAGATGAAAATGTGATTTTCTTTAGTTTTGCAGGGACATATCATTTCACAATCAACTCGAAAAATTATCAAAAATTGCAATCAACTTCATAAAATTTTGCATGAATTGCTAAACTAAGTAAATCGATTTTGGTTAGGAAATTTAAGAAAATCTAAAAATATTCCATTTTCTTTTTTTTTTAATTTTCCGATTTAACTGACCCGGTAAACTGCAGCTTACCTTTAACTTAATAAATCATTATAAATGTATAACTTCATCCACACGTCTCTAACTTTTTTGCTACCTACTAAAAGATTGCGAACGGATAGTTTTGTTAAAGAATTGTGAAATTAAACAATTTAGGTTTCCAGATCTTTAAAAAAATTGAATTGAAATATTTTTGTTGTTGAGTCGTAATATTAACCAATTTTGTTTGGTGATTTTCTCAACCAATCACAAGCACCTTCCGGCATCCGGAAGGTGTTTGTGATTGGTTCAGATTATAAATTTGTAGAAATTTGCAAATCTAAAGAAATAACAGCGTTTTCCCAAAAACTACTTAAAAAAAAAATATGCAATTTTTCTGCAAACTTTTTTCGATATCTCACGCATAAATTAAAATATCGAACCTAATAATAATACCAAGAGCAGAGTGGCCAATCAATCTTAAAAGTCGGAAAAATGCGGGAAAGAGTTGGGATCAAAAATCCATTGGGAAAATGCGGCAAAAAGTTGGGAATTACTCCAAGAAATCAGAAATTTCTGGCTCAGCTGCTCAGTGAAAATATTTAAGTGCCTCAAATGTTTCGGAATAACTGAACAGTTGTAAAACTTCACTCAAACCTTGTTTAAAAAAAACTCGATACTTCAAGCAACTAAAGAATGATAAAATTATAGACTTAAATCAAGTTGCTACCGAGAACAAGTTAGTAGAAATATGAGACTTTTCCGTTTGTATTTCTTTGCGGTCTGTAATTATGTCAACTCTTGTTTAACTTTCATCTTCTTTTTTGTTGAAGTAACGGAACGTCTTTGCTAAAATTCCGAACTAATGGAGCACATAATCATATTTCAAATTATTATTTAAATTAAAACTTCGATTACGGGTCGATATCTGCACATGAAGTGAAGTCAGAAATTTGTTCTTTACCTTAGAAAAAGATTTCTCAAATCGATGAATCTTTAAATATTGAAGCGGCTCCAAATTATTTTAAATAAATAAATTTTCAATTTCTGCGTAGCATAGGTACGAGTGTTTGAGTTTATATTCTTATTTATTATGGAACTTAACATTTTGAATTTTAGTTTGATTTTTTTTTTTGGGTGAAGTCATCCCATCCTTTCCACAGCTATTCTATCATAAATTTTCCCGATCCGTAAAAAGTTTTATGAAGTTAACTCGCAAAATGTTAAAGTTCAATCTTTTTTTTCAATTATTTTTCGTATGAAAGCTCAACCATAATTTTAACATTTTAATGCAGGTTTTCTAAAATGAAAGTAGCAGTTTTCGATTTAGACAAATAATATTATTTTAATTCGAAAAACACAACACAGATTTGAAGTTTGTTTTTATCAAAAACTCTGCCCCTATCAAATATTATGGTTATAGTTTGGATTATGTCACATTTTAAATTCAATTAGTATGAGAATACTTCCTCATCTATCCTCTTCAAACAGGGTGACCACAGAACCGAAAAAACCTGGAAAACCTGAAAACGAACACACCCACATAGGATTTCAGTGAAAGTTCATGTTTCTTTCAAGAGATCTTGTTTACTTAACTCTAAGTGAACAGCTTTCGCAGTTGTGATGGCTAGCATCTTACAAATGCTGAAACCACTAGACCACAGAAAGTGTACTATGTATGCCATGACCGGGATTCGATCTCATGAACTTTGGCGAAGAAGACTTGAGCTCTAACCACTACACCAAAGCCGCTGGCTTAGACCGGGAATTGACAATTTCACCGGGAAAACCGGGAAAACCCGGGAATTCAGATCTAAAACTGGGAAAAGTGCATAAGGAAACCAAAATTCATTTTTTTTTCTAAGATCAGGGATTCAACATTAAATTTGGAGTTCATATATAAAATTTCAATTTTCAAGCCAGAGTTAAACTTAAAAAAATGGGAGGAAAAATAGGATAGCTTTGGAATTAAAAAAAGAATACTATGATGCCTTTCAATTGCCTCTAAATTGATAAAACTCACATTTTTCTTGAACCTAAAGTTTATAATTATCACGAAAAATAAAATAAGAAACTATTATGTCATTCGACCATATAAATATTTAAAGTTAAATTTTGAATTCTGTAATTTTCGTCGCAGACTTAGAAATGGAAAAAAAAGTTATATTTTTCCAGTGAGTTAAACAGAGTTCATGAGTTAAACACAAGACAGAAATTTAAAATACATCTACCATTTTTTTTGTAAAGTACTGTGTCTTTTCTTAGCTTAAAAACAATAAATTATCGCTTTAAATAAGCGGAGTGAAAAAGGAGAGTTTTTTCTATCAAACTCACCATTTCGTGTTACAATTTCTTAAAAAATTTACAATAACTTTGAAAATTTTGATTGATACAGCTAGTTGAAAATAATAGAGCCCAGTTTGAGTTTTCTGTTTGGGCCAAACTGGATAAATTTATGTTTTCTTAGCTCTCCTAATATGATATGATATGATTAGCTCTCCTAAAAGACTTTATAATTAACAGTCCAAAATTTTATTCGGCCAATATCCGGGTAAATGTCAGGTATTTCTGAATTGAAAAAACCTTTAAAATTTAAAATAAAATTAATAAATCCGGGCAATCTAGAATGCTCACTTTATAAGCGTAAGTGTGAATATAAACAATGCAATATTAATGTATACATTTCGATCATTATCTAAATTTACTTTGGTGTATACACTCTTCACCCTTGTATCGAAAATTTATTGAGAGAAATAAAAAATGAAAAAATACTGTAGTTGCTTGAATTGGACAAGTTGCCAATACTGTGTTCTTCTTTTGAATTTCTTTTACAACTTCAGTCAGAGATTCAAAATTTGAATGCAAACGTTTTCAACTGATTTAATCGAATTTTTTTACTTTTGTTTTTAATTTTTTTTATTATTTTCTACTATAGCAAATTTTCTCAAGCAACTCGTTTTCGAATTCACCGTTTCCTATTTTTTTTTTTTTCATCAATGAGAAACTCTCATATGTGTATTTCAAATTTCATTGAGTGGTTCTCAAAACATGAATATATGTATTTTTTTCACTCTTATAATTTTGCAGATTTGTGATTCTCTGCTTTAGACATTCAAGTTTCATTCCTAATGAATGTTTTAAAAAGAAACTTTGGATTAAAGTTTTTGCTATTTATTTTTAATCTGATGAGAATCTTATTGTTCATTCAAAATTATAATACGCATAACATTTTTCAATTTTCAACATATGACATGAAATCTTTTTTATGTGTGTTTTTAGATATGAAATCGAAATAATCATTTGGATTTGAATTGTAAATTTAGCTTCCTGCCTTGGCTCTGAATGAACTTTGACTATAAATTTTGAATTTCATTGGTAATTTGTTTCTCAAATATTGATTTAAAATTATGATTTCAATTTGTGACACTTCATTTTGGTTTTGAGAAAATACGATTTCAGGTTTTTAATTTTTATCTCTTGAACTCTTAAATCTGTATTTCCATAGAATTTGAATAAAGTTTTTTTAAATTCTTAGTTGGAAATCTTAATGTGACTTCCTAATTGTAATGAGGGAAACATTAAGCAAATACCAGGCCATAAATTGTGAAATGAAAAGTTTTTCATTTCCTCTCTTTGAGTTTTTCTCATCCATTTGACATCTCTAATCATAGATTTAATTATCGTTAAGTTGATTAGCTTTTCCACAATGTTTGCACATGATGCCAACCCATATTGTTTGAAGATACCAGACATATTGAAGTCGCTATTTATGTTTAAAATATTTTTCCAAAACATATTTTTCATAAAGCCCCGCGATAAAAATTGCCCTGGGACCCCATGATCCTTAATTTATTATTCCGGCCCTGAATTTTAAAGATCATTATAGAATTCTTTAGAAAATCTTTTTCGTTTTCAAACTCGGACTTTTTTCGGAGTTCTTTAGATTTATTTCAGCAAACGGTAGGACCAACTGGGGTAATAATGAAAAAAATACTAAATTTTCAATTCAAACAGATAAAATAAGTTTTATTTCCCTGTGCAACTTCTGGAAAGTGACTTAAAATGAATTTTCTGGTCCCCATCTTCAGTTAAGAATTACATTCTTACATCTTGAAAGTCAAGCTATTGGTCTCATGCATGTTGATTAGCGAACAATGTTACCCATGAAACTTGTTATGTGGTAACATTTAGTAATGTCAATATTTTTACATGTATGCCACATCTAAATACTGCATCTGTACAAGATTGAAAAATTAATGATAAATTTGTGAAACACCCTGTTTTCAGAGTAGGAAAAGGCTTTTGTGCAATGAATACCCTCTTAATGTGAAATGTGAGTGTTTTTTCCATATATGGCGAAATACGTTAGTAAAGATAGAGAATTTGGGAATCATTTGGTGATGTTAAAACTTGATTAATGATCTTCGAGTTATGTATTAATCTCATTGATTTTATATGAGGCCCCTGTTTGCGGAGTTGTAGAGGTCTTTAACATAGTGAATTATCTGGTTATGTAAAATTTAATTTGAATTGATTAAAAAACTCGTGTTCACTTTTGAAAGTAGAAGGAAACAAACAATACAACCAATCAATAACTATCGTCAACAACATTTCACCAAAATAGACAATCATTAAATAAATACTGTTCGTGTAGTATCGAAGTTTAGGTTTATTTTGTAAGGGTTCCCCCTGTTTTATCTTAAATGCACATTATTCATTGCTTGAAATTATTTCAAAAGCAAGAGGACCCATTCTGCACAGTAAAACAACTTATTGTGGCAAATTATGCTTCCCAACAATTTTTTTTTAAAATATGCCGAAAGTTCATTGAATTGTGTCATATATTATGTTTATTTTGTATAGGAGCCCCCCTTCCCTAGAACGTGAAGGTTTAAAACTATTATAATACCATCCTTTGCCCTTGATTCACCGATTTTACACGCTCTAGGTAGAGCACAAAACGTATTGCCTGGATATAATTCATTCACACATCCTTTTTTTATCCCATTAAAATTCAAATTTGTTTTTCTCTCAAATAAATTAAAAAAAGCATGCAGAATATTTTTTGAAAAATAATTTCGAATCCACTTTGATCCACTTCTCAAAGTTAAAATAAATATGTTTCCTTCTCATTTTTAACAATTTTTAGTAGACTTAGCCCGCTTGAATGTCTAAAAATTCTATTTTAAATGTGTTTAATGTGTTCAACACTGTCCTCTGAACTCGATGAAATGCCATTTTTTTTTTTAAAGCTGTTTTCAAATTGTCCATTTAACGCAATCAAACTGGGTTGTTCTTGCAATAAGCTTTAAGCACGACTTTTTTATTTTGAAATTTAATTTAATTTTTATTGAAGTTAAGATTTTTTCTACCATGTCGCTTTATTTTTGACGTTGTCTTTAAAAGTTCTAAAGTTTCATTGAAATCTTCTAAAACATTTTTTCTTTTTATACAGGCAAAATTTTCTCGTTTGTTTGGATTACTTGCCGCTATTAAGCCTACCCCTTTTTTATACCTTTTCTGATCACAACTCGCTAGAAATCTCATTCTCACGGTTTTTTTCTGAAGCTGTCATCTCGAATCGCTCTGTACTATAATTCCAAACTTCCAAGAGCTATCGACTCCGTTTAATTAAAGTTATCGCACATATTTTTCAAAGCGACCCTCTGAACTTGCTTGAAATTTTTTTTTAATAATTTTTTCTTAAAACTATACTTTCAATACGCTTTGTGTTATAAATCCAAGTTTTCCTTCTCCTTTCGATTGATTTCATTTTTCCCATTCATTTTCCAAAAACTCAACACGCTATCCTAAACTTGTATTTTTCCAAAGCAGTCTTCTCAACTCGCTATGTGTTATAATTCTATGCTGTCCTCTTAACTCGCTTGAATTGTATTTTTTTAAAAAGCTGTCCTCTCGATTCGTTTTGTGTTACAATTCAAACCTTTCCTCTCCACTCGCTTGAATTGTATATTTTTAAAAGGCTGTCCATTCGTTTGATGTAGCAATTCCAAGCTGTCCTCTCAACTCGCTTGAATTGCCTTTCATAGACAAGGCTGTCCTCTCAACTCGATTTGTGCTACAATTCCAAGCTGTCCACTTAACTCGCTTGAATTGATTTTTTCTCAAAAGCTGTCCTCTTAACTCGCTTTGTGTTACAAATTCGAGCTATCCTCTTAACTCGCTTGAATTGCTTTTGATAGACAAGGCTGTCCTCTCAACTCGCTTTTTGTTACAACTCCGAGCTGTCCTCTCAACTCGCTTGAATTGCATTTTTTTTAAAGCTATCCTCTCAACTGGCTTTGTGTTACAATTCTAAGCTGTCCTCTTAACTAACTTGATTTTTTTTCCAAAGGTGTCCTCTCAATTCGCTTTGTGTAACTATTCCAAGCTGTCCTCTCAACTTGCTTGGAATGCATTTTTTCCCCAAAACTGTCCCCTCAATTCTCTTTGTGCTACAATCTAAGCAGTCCCCTCAACTCGCTTGAAAAGCTTTTTTTTTAAAGCTGTCCTCTCAATTCCCTTTGTGTTACAATTCCATGCTGTTCTCTCAAAGCGCTGTAATTCCTGAAAGCTGTTCTCTTAACTCGCTTTGTGTTACAATTCTAAGCAGTCATCTAAACTGACTTGAAATGCATTTTTCAAAAGCTGTCCTCTAAACTCCTTTTTTCAACACTTCTCAATTGTATTTTTCCAAAGCAGTCCTCTCAACTCGCTTTGTGTTACAATTCTAAGCTGTTCGCTAAACTCGCTTGAATTGTATTTTTTTCCAAAGCTGTCCTCTCAACCTCGCTTTGTTTTACAACTCCAAGCTGTCCTCTCAACTTGTTTTGTGTTACAATTCCAAGCTATCCTGTCAACTCGCTTGAATTGCATTTTTTCCAAAAATATCCTCTCAAATCGCTTTTTGTTACATTTTCAAGCTGTCCTCTCAACTCGCTCGAATTTTTTAAGGCTGTCCTCTCAACTCGCTTTGAGTTACAAATCCCAGCTGTTCCCCTGGACTGGATTGAATTGCATTTTTTTTAAACTGCCGTCTCAATTCACTTTGTGTTACAATTCCATGCTGCCCTCTCAACTCGCTTGAATTGCATTTTGTCCAAAGCTGTCCTCTCAACTTGCTTTGTGTTACAATTCCAAGTTGTCAACTGAATTGCATTATTGTCCAAAGCTTTCCTCTCAACTCGCTTGAATTGATTTTTTTTAAAAGCTGTCCTCTTAATTCGCTTTGTGTTACAATTCCAATCTGTCCTTTCAACTCGCTTGGGTTGTATTTTGAAGAAAGCTTTCCTCTCAACTCGCTTTGGGTTACAATTTCAAGCTGTTCTGTCAACTCGCTTGTATTGCATTTTTTCAAAGCTGTCCTCTCAACTCGCTTCGTGAGACACTTTCAAGGTGTCCTTTCATCTCGCTTGGATTTTATTTTTCCTAAAGCTGTCCTCTCAACTCACTTTGTGTTACAATTCCAAGCTGTCGTCTCAACTCGCTTGAATTGCATTTTTTACTAAAGCAGTCCTCTCAACTCGCTTTGTTTTACAATTCCAACCTGTCTTTTTGACTAGCTTGAATTTTTTTTCTCAAAGCTGTCCTCTCAACTCGCTTTGTGTAACAATTCCAAGCTGTCCTCTCAACTAGCTTGAGTTGCTTTTTTAAAAGCTGTCCTCTCAACTCGCTTGAGTTGCCTTTTTTAAAGCTGTCCTTTCAATTCGCTTTGTGTTACAGTTCCATGCTTTCTAATTACGTCCTTTACATTTTATTTTCTATTTTAGTTGTTTCCAACCTTTCTTATGCTTCAATCCCAAGAAGGATTGGATGCCATAAATGGAATTGGATTATACATATATTAATGCATCTACACATAACTTTTAATAGTCATATATGAAGGCTCCATTTGTTTTATGCCCTTATTCACGAGAGTTTCAAATAAGAACTCCTTGAACTTATTTCATCTAATGGATTTTTCCGGACTGATTCCAAGAACACGATTAAACTGCAAACTTTGCGAAATAACGATTTGGTCAAAAAAAAATCCTAGAACCAGAACGTGTAAACCGTTGTGTTTGCATATCAACACAGATACAATAAATTTGGCAAAATTCGGTCTCGTACTTTGGGCATATCTGTGGTGGAAACTCGCGAAAATCTGTTAACATCGCAATGAATCATGTACCCAATGTAATAAAAAGTAGTTTTGTCAATGTACAAAGTTAGTAACACCATCACCACCGGCGGCGGCAACGAAAGTTTTCCGCATGCCATACATAGGGCATGGAAATTTATGCTCACCCAGTAATGCAGTAGAACAACATTCTTGCCTGCCAGAGACACACATTTTTATGCATCCGAATACGACCCCGGAACTAACTTTAATTCTCGGTTTTCGTTTACAGCATCCCGGAACCGACGCCATCAACAATGACGGCGCTGCACCAGTTCGGGGAAGAAATGCTCAAACTTTCACGTGGCCTGGAATCCGTTTCGGGTCACGGCGAACATCACCCTCATCACCATCAGCATCACCACCACCACCACCATCAGCATCCTCATCCTCATCATCACCACCACCTTCAGCAACAACAACAACAAAACAACAGTGCCAATCTCAACAATAACAATAACAACAACGGCAGCAACAATGGTTATTCGTTACTGAACAAAAATACCGAAAGTGGTTCAGCGCTTCCGGCGCCGGCAACAGCTTCGATGGGCGGATGTGGTGAAAGCGGAAACCACAGAACTCGCGACGGCAATGGCAACAACGGCGACAACGACGTCGACGGCGACGGCAATGGCGGCAGCGTCGGAGGGGACGGCGTCAACAACAATGCAACTTTGCAGCCGGCGGAGGTGCTGAAAAAAAATTCGTTCAGGTGAGTTTTCCTTTGATTAAATTACTTTTGTGCTGCTTTGCTTGCTCGTTTGTTTGTTTGGTTGCGCGCGGAATCGTTTTCGTTTTAGGGAAAGAGTGCTGGTTTTGATTCAACACTAATGCCCGGACTGGTATCTGAAAACGATGTATGGCGCAAACCAAAATGCAATGAGCTCTGGAGAAAGTGATCTTTTTTTTTCGTTGTATGAAAAGATTAAAGTCCTTTTCAGTTAACTATTTATTAAATAACGTAAACCGATTTCCTAAAAAAATTTTATGTCTTAAGTGCCCTTGAACGATTTTGTGTTGGTTATTTTCAACAGTATTAAAAATTTGTAGGATGCCGAGAAGAACTTGAAGGTCCCAAATAAAACAGGTTTGATCTTTTAAAAAAATCCATCTTGTCTGCACTGAAGACATGTACAGTCCTTAAGTTATTCCCTACATAATGAATCTTAATATGGAGAAGCTTTAGCCAAAGTTCAAAGGAAAGTGGTTTTTTATTTTATTTAAGACGTTTTAAATACTTAGTATTCGTTCGAGTCTATACTTATAAAATACTTAAAATCAATTACATAAAGCCTTAAAACGATTGTATCCCATTTACCCCCCATTTCCCCCCATTTTCCCAGAATGACAAATACCCGAAATCAAACCCCAGAATGAACCATTTCCCAGAAAAAAATTCCCCAGAATGCACCGTTTACCAGAATTTTTTTCCCAGAATGGACCATTTCCCAGAATTTTTTTCCCCAGAATGGAACATTTCCCAGAATGGCACAAATCCCAGATTTTTTCCTCTTGTATTTTTATTTTTTTTTTCTAATGAATTCTTGTAAATTTCATATGATTCGAAATTCATTTTTTTAAATATTTTTTTTTAAATGAAACTACAACTTTGAAATTTTCCAACTAAATTAATTTTAAAACCAATATTGTGCTTTGTTTATGGTTTATGGTACTTTAATTGATTCAATGCTTACCATGGTCCTTTAATAAACCGTTTTGGTATTCGACTCCTCACGCTGCGCGTTCGAACTTGAAAGACGTTTTGTCCTTCACGCTGTCGCGTGGCGGACGAGGCTAAGGGATCACCCCTAGCTTTCACGCAGACCTAGGAAGCCCCGGCAGACCTAGACCAATGTCTTAGGGCCGCCGCTTCCGACGGCGGGTCGGCGGCCACCTCGGATTTGGGAGCTTCGGCGGCTTTGTGCCGCCTCTGCCCCTTCATCCTCGTTGGTTGCGGCTTTGCCGCAAAAGAATTAAGTTATGAAACCCCATTTTTGTCTAACAATTCCTTTTTTTTATTAATTTCTAGTAAGGATAAATGTTTTCAATTTTCTGGGAAATGGTTCTTCTGGCGAAAAAATTTCCGGTAAATGGTTCATTCAGGTGAAAAAATTTCTGGGAAATGGGACATTCTGGCGAAAATTTTTCTGGGGAATGGTTCGTCTGGGGAAAAAAATTCTGGGGAATGGTTCTTTCTGGCGATTGAAATTCTGGGGATTTTTCATTCTGGGCAATGGTTTTCGGGTAAATGGAGTACAACCCTTAAAACCCAATTTTCCCAATATTTAGATTTTTATAATTTTTTATAAGACCACTTGATTTTATAAATTGAATTAGTTTTGGTTCTGCTTCTTGGGTGTATGCCAATATATCGCCCATCGTTGTTCCAATTTCGCATTCTTGTCTTTGAAAGTGGTTTTTGCTGTGAAGAATATTGACCATGATGTTCCATTTTCAGTCATGACATCATTTAATCCTTTTTTGTAAAATCAAACATTGTAAAGGTTTATTTAGATCGAGGACAAAAAAGGTACCAGTCCGGTACCAAAACAGCAAAAGTAGGTAAAAAGTGTAAAATTTCGATTGTCCAAATCTTCGTTAATATCTTAATAACGGGGGAACAAAGTTTAAAATTTCACAATTCACTTCAAGCTTTTTTTTAATTTAAAACAGTTGTACTCTGTTATGGAGATTTTGCTTGCACTTTCAAAGAAAATTAACAAAAAATCATTCCGATTTGATTTCGTAGAGTAGAGGCGCCTGAGACAAAGGAAGCTGTTTTCATTATTTAAACAAAATTTCCTTCCACGTTGGTTTAAATACTGACATTTACTCTTTAAACTAACTAAAATGCACATGAGACTGTTTCAGCTAATTTATTCGAGCTTTTTTGAGAGCGATCAAAGATTTAGCGAAAAAAAATTCTTTCAGAAATTTATGCTTCAATATTCTAGCATTTTATTTTTCTTGTTGCAAAAAAAAATCAAACAAATATCAATTCTTGAGTTCAAATGTTGAGGTACTCAGTAATCCAACCAAAAATAGACTTTTCGGTCCTTTTTTATTCAAGTTGTAATATACCAAATACGACAAAGCATATTTTGTTGTAAATTCACTAAGAATTTATAAAAATTAAGTCAAAATGTTTGAAGTTACAAACACAAACTCATACAATTTTAATGCTTATATGCGAGGAATCAGAATTTGAGTGGAATAAATAGCAAAATTTGGAACGAATTTTCGCAAACAAAAATCGTATATTCCACAATCAATTTTTTATCCAATTTGGTATTGAAATCCAAACCAGAGACTCATGAATTCCGATTTCAAAATATTGATTATCAATTCCCCTGCAACGGAACGTTACGGAAGTTTACTGCATTGTTTCCCCATGCATCGTAACAATTCTATAAAACTAGATGTTTTCTGTCCAGAATATGAAATTTTTTCCTCAAGTCGTTATTAATTCCCTTCCAGAAAATATCTGAAAACAAGTTCAGTTGTTATTTTTCAAAGATCTCTTAGTGACCTTTTGGCTGAGCAAAGTGTTTGGTTGTATGTGAGATATTGCAGTTTTAATTAAAGAAGTTAAAATAGTCAAATGTTTATTCCGAAAAAAATCAAATCTAAATTATATAAAATTTAAAGAAACAATGTCATTGGAGTAAATCGTTGGACATTTAAAAAGTTGGAGATATTTCTGCGTGCACCCCAATTTATAAAAAGTTATGTACGGTACTGTTAGTAAAAAATTGTACAAAGTGGTAGTTATCTCAAAAACAATCCTTTCGATCACACAACTAAGCTAGAAAAAAGCCATCAGTTCTTTGTTCATTAAAAACCATGCATTATAAGCAATTCTGAATACATTAATGTAGTTTATTAATATAAAAAAAGCTTTTTGCACTAATCTTCTAGCGCATCGAGTTCTTAGCTTCAATGAGATTTCAATAAGAAAAATAACTTGGAAATGAATAATGTTCAATCTCTATGTAGTCAGCAAAAATTAGTGAAAGTGAACCGGTCTAATGATTCTTGCAAATCGGTTTCCTATTCGCTGACGCTAATTTACGACGAATTATTAGGCCCGAGCAGTTTGCTTTCAATTGCAAATTGGCAAATTTATTTCAATATCAATAATCTCAAAAAATCGTTTAGAAAGAGACAAATTTGTGATAAGAATTGTTTTAAAAGCGTAAGTGCATCATGTGAAGTAGCCAACTAAAGTGGAAAGTAATTTTTCGGCTCTTTTATAAGCAATCATTAATGAAGACGAATCAAAGGGATACTACTAGGGACGGAATGATGTCATAGTCCTGAGAAAAAATGTACGACTAGTTTTTTTCATCACAAGATGTCGATCAAAGATTTTGAAGAAATGAAAGCATGTTATGGATTGAAATGTTTGTTTAAGAAATATCATTGAAATCTCCAATGTTTCGGTCATGATATGAATATTCTAATACGTCTGTAGAAAAATCATTAGTGCAATATAAGACAAGTTTTATAAAAATAGAGACAAAAATTACTAGAGGCATTTTTTCAAAGCTTTAAGTTGGTATTTCATTACTCACTCTTCTCATACATGAATTTAATTGTATTACCGTCATGTGAATAGTCTTCTTGGAATTAACAGTCACGTTTTTAGAATATTTCTGTTGTGAAATAGTCCATAACTGATATTTTTCTTTCGGCGAATGATTCATTATAAATATTCACATTCATGTGACATGACTGATAAATTTCATGCCTGAGGGCGACCTTTTCCTTTAATTTTTTTTTGCTTCAATTATCAGTCAGCAAAGTTTAAAACTGGACGTTCATTAGTGGAGGAATGTCTTACATACCTGTTATTCTGAAAAAAATATTTTTTGAGCTATTGGACTGTATTTGAAAACCCTAACAAAATGTGACTTTTAGATCTTTTTTTTTTATTTTAAAATGTTTCCCACACAAACAAATTGTAATAAATATATTTATTCCAATATGTCAATCGTTAGAGTATAGTATGAACTTCTTAATGTCACATTTTCAAAGCAATACTAACCCTAAGAAAATGTTTCTCAAAATGTATTTTCAAGGTTCACTTGATCCCTCGAGTTCAACAAGATGCATTTTTCTCCTGAATGGATGTTGATCATTGCTGAGCACGAATTTATTAATATTTATCCAATGACATGTTTATCCAAATTAATCCTGATAATATTCTGATAAAATGGACTAAAACATTGCTTTAATCTGAAAATTCGAAAGCTGCGCCTTTATGTATGCAATAAAAATAGGGTAGTAGACAAACTTTAAGGATTCTTTCTGTCTGACATTTGGGGATTTTTTTTTATTATCTGACGGGTTTGCGCCGGGGGTCTTCAGATTTTCCCAAAAATTGAAAATTTGGTTCATTTTTGCGACTTAAAAACACATGTATTTTTTCAGATTTCTAACATTTTTATTTTTTGAGTTAGCTTCGGTTAGATTTTTTTGTATAAAAAAAATAACCATTTTTCAAAGCTTCATAACTCTGTTGTTTCTCAACGGAAATTATAAAATAGCACATCAAAATGCATTGAAATTTTATCAGCTTTCCATATAGAATAGTTGAAAAAAATTAAATAATGACCTTCAACATGAAAAGTTGTAAATAAACTTTAAATGGCGTCTAAAAGTACCGGCTGCACCACCGAATATTTTGCAAAAAATACCATTGTATAGCTCGATTCATGATGCAACTTTCATTTGAAGACACCAAAGTGGGCCATTAACACCTTGAAGAGTTATGAAAGAAATAATGACAATAAATCTCTTTTTTTGCATCGAAAACAAACAATGGTGGAACAACTGCACTCACATATGGAGGTAGCGCGCACTTCTAACAACATGGAAACGAAAGAACTTATCAAAGCTGGTAAAAAACACTATTTTTTTGTCCTTTTCAGACTGCCCTTACTCGCATAACAGTCCCAAATGAATTTTCGTCATTTTAGGTCAACATAAGGCTTCAACATAAAAGACTAAAAAAAGTTGTTTTGTTCTAGAAATTTCGAAAAAAAATATCAATTCGTGGCTGTCCTATATGAAATATACCTGAATAACAGTTCCATATGTGAAATACCACGGATTTGGTTACTTTTCAATGTTTCTTTCGGCAAAATAGTCTTTGGTTTATTGCTTTGAATCATTTAAACATTTTTTTAACTCACTTGATGTCGAATGATGCACACTAGTTTTCGAAGGCAGGTCTGACTTTCTTAGGAATGACTTCCTGAGCGAAAATCTATCGGATGCAATCAAAAATCGTAAAAAGATTCAACTTATAATGTGGAATTCATGATATTTTTTTTTGCAAAAGTATGTTTCTTTTTCTGACAATTGCATTTGGAAGTTCAAAAATGATCAAATTTAAGTCTTAGAAAGTAGCTTGGTGAGAAAAATATGGGAATTTTGTATGGGACTGTTATGCTAGTAGATTCGAAAAAGGTTTCAAATCTGGTCGATTAACAGTCCCATAATGAATAAAAATGGTGCTCTCGACCTTACCAATAACCCAATTTCGAAAATGTCAGGTCTAACGATCAATTATAACAACCTAGAAACGATTTTCGTTTATGCTGAAAGTGGTGGTCACAATTTAAAAATATATTCCAAAACAGAAAAAGCTGATTGTCTCGCTTGTTTATTTTTGTGTATGGGACTGTTATGAAAGAAGGGGCGGTAGATTGTTGCAGTTTAACTGATTTCATGTTATATCCAAAAATCTAATAACGTATTCGTTTATAACCAGTTTTGCACCAGGTCACAACAAGTTATGCACATTTTACTGTCATTTTTAGAAGTTTATGCGCTAAGTTTTGCATCCGTAATTCCCCAGATTTGATTTAAAATGGACGGTGGAACACTGAAGATTCGTTTGTAAGCGATCGAGGTAGCAAAACACTGACGACGAATAATGTTCGTTCTAGTATGGTAAACCTCAAAACTGGGCGAATGTAGAAAACGAATACGGTAAAAGTATCATATTTTCATCATTTTACAGCCTGGGCTAGCCATACTGAGCTCTTCGATTATTTCTACAACATTTGTGCCACTTTCTCATACTTTTTTATCAATGGGAAAGGATTTTGGTGTCCAGTGCTTAGCTCCCGACATAAAAACTATGTAAAGCACGTCTATGTTTCATTTTTTTAATCACATTTTTGTGATCCCAAACACAGGGACTGAACCTTCTACTATTGGCATTGATTACGCTTCACAATGATCTTTGATCGAAAAATTAATAAGTTATATAGTATATGACCAGGTTGTAAAAGCAACATTCCCATTATTAGTTATATCACTTAAACAATTCGATACTCAGAATTTTGGTTAAAATTTAAAGTCAGTTTTGCTGCAAACACTCTACAGAGCACGAAAAAGTAGTGTTTTTTACCTGCTTTGGTAAGTTCTTTTGTTTCCATGTTGTTAGAAGTGCGCGCTACCTCCATATGTGAGTGCAGTTGTTCCACCATTGTTTGTTTTCGATGCAAAAAAAGAGATTTATTGTCATTATTTCTTTCATAACTCTTCAAGGTGTTAATGGCCCACTTTGGTGTCTTCAAATGAAAGTTGCATCATGAATCGAGCTATACAATGGTATTTTTTGCAAAATATTCGGTGGTGCAGCCGGTACTTTTAGACGCCATTTAAAATTTATTTACAACTTTTCATGTTGAAGGTCATTATTTAATTTTTTTCAACTATTCTATTTGGAAAGCTGATAAAATTTCAATGCATTTTGATGTGCTATTTTATAATTTCCGTTGAGAAACAACAGAGTTATGTAGCTTTGAAAAATGGTTATTTTTTATTTACAAAAAAATCTAACCGAAGCTAACTCAAAAAATAAAAATGTTAGAAATCTGAAAAAATACATGTGTTTTTAAGTCGCAAAAATGAACCAAATTTTCAATTTTGGGGAAAATCTGAAGACCCCCGGCGCAAATTGTCAGATAATAAAAAAAAATCCCCATTTATAAACTGTTTAAAAAAAACTGATATGGCAAAAAAGTCAGTAGAACTTTTATCTTTAGATTTTGCATAATTTTGCCAAAGCTTAGGGAACTCTGATAAGAGGATCATGTTTCCTTTAACTTTCAAAATGTCACAATTTTGTAAGTCTGACGAAAACGCTTCTAGTTCATCTACGGATTCATGTACAGATCTAAATTTTGCAGCATATAAACTTGAAATTACACACTGCCAGAAAAAACGACGATCCAAAAAATTTTCCAACGAGATATGATGTAAATAACAAAAAGGGATCAAGTATCCCCGTTCTCCCCTCACCGTTCTTAACTGAAGGGTAATGCTGAATGATGTTTGAAGAAATAATTGATATTCCATCGAAAGCATATATTTTGAAAATAACAGTTACTTACATATATCACATTCTGGAAGCACTGTGAAAATCCAGATGTTTTTATATTAACCCTAAACCTTCCTACATTTTTTTGCCCGTTAGTTTTCTAGGAGTAAAAATTTGTTACTTCTGACTAAAAGCGCTTTATCTCTCTTCTTTCTTAACCGATTTGAATAAAATTTATAGCTAGAAACCCTCGCAATGTAACTCAAATATGATTCAGACAATATTCAGTTAAAACTAGTAATTTTTACGTTATTCGAAGTCTTAGAAAAAACACTAGAAAACATACTTCGTGAAAAAAGACTATAGATCAGCTATCAAATGTTAAAAAAAAACATTTTGTGCTCAAGAAAACTAAATTAAGAATCTGTATGATGCGCACAAATATCTATTTTTTTAGATCAAAACCACAATATGTAAAAAGGGGGTGTAAAAACCGTACTTTTCAATCAATCAAGTGTCCAAATTGGTTCAGTCACAGTAGAAAAAATTTGGAAAGTGGATTGATAAGTTGACCTTATAAGACACATTTGTGCATGTTCATATTCTCAAAATACGAAACACAGAGTTTTTGACGAATTTTCAAAGGTAGTTGTTTTTCAAAGAATTTTCACTTTCACAGATTTTCTAACACCTAAATCAATCTTTAATTTGGATTTCGAGTTTATTAACCAGAAAGGCAGTGTACTGATCATATTTTTGATAAGTATCGTATCGATGATGTCATGACTTCACTAGAATCGGTATAAAATTTCCGTGCTGGTCAACAAAAATTAATTGCAAAAATCTTACAGTTATGTACCCGAAATGCAGTGCAAAGTTAGTTTCAGTGTTGGTAAATCTGAAAAATTTCAAATCGATAAAAAGTTTGAAAAAATCAGCTACCTTTTGAATCCGTCAAAAATTCTGTGTTTCATATTAAAGAATCTTAAAATGCGGAAATGATTTGCATTCCGTCAATTTTTCAATCCACTTTTAGAATTTTTGTTACTCTGACTGAAACAGTTTTGATGGTTCATTGACTGAAAAGTACGGTGTTTACACCAGTGTTTGGCATTTTCAATAGTTATGGTTCTTTTAAAAAAATTAAAAAAGTATCCATGTGCCCAACCTATAGCTTCTCATTTCAACTTTTTAGGCGCTAATTGAAATTTTTTAGAGCATTTGATTGCTGAAGTATAATTATTTTTTAAAAGCTTGATTTTTGTTTTTTGTTTTTTTTTTATTTTGAATTTTTTTTTCCTTTTTATAGGATTTTAACTCATGAAGGTCATTCCATCCTCGTCTTTGAATTTCATTAAAATAAATTATTGTTAGGAAATATTGTTTGAGGAATATATTTCAGTTACATTAAGAGGTTTTCAAACAATAACTTTTTTCAAAAAGTTTGAGAAACAGGAAGGATAGAGCAATTTTAAGCGCGGAGTGTAAAATTGACATCCAAAGGGAAAGTTTTTTTACCAAGGGTTTCAGGAAGCGTTCATAAAAAGAAATGACACAAAATTGAAAATTTCACAAATTCATTGGGTGTCCCAGAAGATTTTTTTTTATTTGGATGAGCCTGAATAAAATAACACAGTGTCATAATGACCCTTAAAAGTGTTTGAGGGATAAGAAATAAACAATAATTGATGGCAACGACAATGTCCAATAGAGTGAATACACCTAGGTCTTTTTTTACACTGATATACGTACAGCGTAAAAAAACCGTGTAAAAAAAACCGTGTTCATTCCCGAAAACCGTGTAAAAAAAACCGTGCGAATTCCCGAAAACCGTGTAAAAGAAAAACCGTGCTAATTGCGGAAAACCGTGTAAAAAAAGAAATTAAAATTTATGCAGCTTTGAAACTTGAAACAATAAGACATGTAACTAGACACTTTGGACCTTAGACATGACACCTGAGACATGAGATTTGAGACCAGAAACTTGAGAATTTATACTTAAGACATGAGACCTGAGATCTGAGACTTGCGAACTGGTACCTTAGACTTGAGACCTGACAATTGAGACCTGAGACCTGAGATCTGAGACCTGAGACCTGAGACCTGAGGCCTGAGACCTGAGACCTGAGACCTGAGACCTAAAACCTAAGACATGAGACATTAGACCTGAAACCTGAGACACAAAACATGAGACCTGAGACATTAGACATGAGACATAGGACCTGAGACCTGAGACATGAGACCTGAAATATGAGACCTGAGACATAAGACCTGAGACATGAGACATAAGACATGAGCCATGAGACATTAGACATGAGAAATTAGACATTAGACATGAGACATGAGACATGAGACATGAGACATGAGACATGAGACATTAGACATTAGACTTGAGACATGAGACATTAGACCTGAGACATGATACATTAGACATGAGACATGAGACCTGAGACCAGAGACATGAGACCTGAGACATGAGACCTGAGACATGAGACATGAGACATTAGACCTGAGACTTGAGACATGAGACATGAGACATGAGACATTAGACCTGAGACATTAGACCTGAAACCGGAGACTTGAGACCTGAGACCCATGCCTCATGTCTCATGTCTCATGTCTCATGTCTCATGTCTAATGTCTAATGTCTAATGTCTCATGTCTCATGTCTCATGTCTAATGTCTCATGTCTCAATTCTCATGTCTAATGTCTCAGGTCTAATGTCTCATATCTCATGTCTCATGTTTAATATCCAATGTCTAATGTCTAATGTCTAATGTCGAATGTCTAATGCCTAATGTCTAATGTCTAATGTCTAATGTTTAATGTCTCAGGTCTCAAGTCTCATGTCCAATGTCTCATGTCTCATGTCTCATGTCTCATGTCTAATGTCTAATGTCTAATGGCTCATGTCTCATGTCTCTTGTCTCATGTCTCAGATCTCAGGTCTCAGGTCTCAGGTCTCAGGTCTCAGGTCTCAGGTCTCATGTCTAATGTCTAATGTCTCATGTCTCGTGTCTCATGTCTCAGGTCTCAGGTCTCAGGTTTCAGGTCTCAAGTCTCAGGTCTCATGTCTCAGGTCTCATGTCTCATGTCTCATGTCTCAGGTCTAATGTCTCATGTCTCAAGTCTAATGTCTAATGTCTCATGTCTCAGGTCTCAAGTCTTATGTCTCATGTCTAATGTCTCAGGTCTCATGTTTCAGGTCTCATGTCTCAGGTCTCAGGTCTCAGGTCTCAGGTCTCATGTCTCATGTCTAATGTCTCAGGTCTAATGTCTCATGTCTAATGTCTCATGTCTCATGTCTCAGGTCTCAGGTCTAATGTCTCATGTCTCATGTCTCAGGTCTCAGGTCTCAGGTCTCATGTCTCATGTCTAATGTCTCAGGTCTAATGTCTCATGTCTCAAGTCTAATGTCTAATGTCTCATGTCTCATGTCTCAGGTCTCAAGTCTCAGGTCTTATGTCTCATGTCTCAGGTCTCAGGTCTCATGTCTCAGGTCTCATGTCTCAGGTCTCATGTCTCAGGTCTCATGTCTCATGTCTCAGGTCTAATGTCTCATGTCTCATGTCTCATGTCTCATGTCTCATGTCTCATGTCTCATGTCTCAGGTCTCAGGTCTAATGTCTCATGTCTCATGTCTCATGTCTCATGTCTCATGTCTCATGTCTCATGTCTCATGTCTCATGTCTCAGGTCTCAGGTCTCAGGTCTCAGGTCTCAAGTCTCATGTATCAGGTCTAAAGTCTCATATCTCAGGTCTAAAGTCTCATGTCTCGTGTCTCGTGTCTGAGGTCTCAGGTCTCATATTTCAGGTCTCATGTCTCAGGTCTGATGTGTCAAGCCTCAGGTCTCATGTCTCAGGTCTTATGTCTTATGTCTCGTGTCTGAGATCTCAGGTCTAATATTTCAGGTCTCAAGTCTCAGGTCTAATGTCTCAGGTCTCAGGTCTCAAGTCTCAGGTCTCAGGTCTCAGGTCTCAGGTCTCAGGTCTCAAGTCTCATGTCTCAGGTCTAAGGGGTCTCATGTTTCACGTTCTTAGTCTCAGAGCTAAGATTTTCCCAATTGCAAAAAGATTCTAAGTGTTTTCCTTTGAAAAGAACTTAGAATATTTTCTCTCAAAAACCGTGTTAATCCGCGAAAACCGTGTAAAAAAAAACCGTGTTAATTCCCGAAAACCGTGTAAAAAAGCCGTGTAAAAAAAAACCGTGTAAAAAAACCGCGTAAAAAACCTAGGTGTAGTTGTGAAAATGTTATGGTTAGAAAGCAAACAAGAATCAAAATTCACTATAAAAACAGGCTTTGATCAACAAAAATAAAAAACAATGATTATATAAACCATGGCAAAAATAGATGAATACGATAATAAAACATTATACGCTTTTCATGGATGCCTTTTTTTATTTGTTAAAGGACATCAAAATCTCTTACATAAAAAATCCCAAAAACACTCTTTGCAACGTTTATCTTAGTGTTCCTAATCATAATCATCGTTCTTAATGATCCTAATTTTTAAGATTAGCAATCAAATTTTTATTTTTAAACAAGTTTTCATTTTTTAATGACGAATAATATGCTTCTTTACAATTTTTATAAGAATTCCAGCAAAATCTGAATGAATATCCTCTGGGTTGTACTTAGCATGGCTGTAGGAACGGGGCCCCCATGAGTGTCCAAAAAAGAGAGCGAGGTATTCTACTCTACACTCAAAATTTAAAATTCATAATCAAATTATGATAATACAGCAAAGATGTACTTTCTCAACTAATACAAAAATCTCAAAAACCCATTTCAAGTTCAAAATTATACAACAATTTTTTAAAATTTACTCACTTGTTCAGCACTTTTTTTCAGCATGTATCTGGGCCGGATAAATCCGGGCTGTTTTAAATAAAAACCTGGCAAATTCCGGGTATTTGATTTCAAATTTGTAGTCTAAATCCAATCAAAACCGGGCAATTTTTTTCAAAACCTAGGAATTGCTTATCAAAAATCTAAAAAAAAAAAACTTGAAAAACCTTTCATAATATTTTTTTAAACTTGCTGCAAAAATTTTGGACGCATAAATAAAAAATAATTACAACACAATTTGTTTTTTTTTGTTTGATTGAGAATGAGAATGTGAACAAACCCGGGCTCCGGACTTTTCCAAAGAAATCTGGGCAACCGGGTCGGACGGGACTTTTCCCAAATTTTATATTAAACATCATGGCAAATCCGGTTAAAACCGGGAAATTCGGAAACCTTATCATAGAAGTTCAGGTCGGAACATTAAATTTTGAATTTAAGCCATGAGGGAGGTTCTGGTTCCATATTCCTATAACCGAAATTGTATTTCTACATATTTTCGTATTCCTGATTTTGTATCAAGTTTGGGATTCTTGATTTTTTGTTCGAATAATCATAAGAAAATAGGAATAAAAAGCTGCATTGAAATCATTGCTCAAATTTGGTTTTGCATTTACTATCAAATTTGAATCACGTTTTTCGAAAATCAAATGCATTTTCAATATTTTGATAATAGTTTTCCGAATATGGAAAAGAAGAATTTTTTTTACATTCAAATTCGAAGTTCTTTAATTTTATTCTAACACAAAATTTAAAAATTTAAAGCATCTAAGTGGCGATCCTAAATTGAAAACCAGATTCTGATTCATCATTCGAAATTCACATTTTAAACCAGATTCACAAAACAGATTAAAAATGAATAATTGAAATAATGAACTAAGGTTAAACCAGCACTACAGAGTTTCAATAATAGATTTATGAATGAGGGCTCTAAAATTTGGCTCTTGAAGTTCTGATCTGGATTTAAGACTCGGAAATCGTATTTTTTTTTACATTTCCGAAATCGTATAGAAATTCCGAAACAGATTCTTGATCAGATTTTTGAATTCAGGTTTAGAATTCAGAAAAAGAATTTTCTTGTGAATGAGTTTTGCAATCAACATAAAATTGGTGAGAAATTCAAGAGCAAATAAACTTAAAAAGTTGCTTGTCAATTCAACTTCCCGATTTCAAAGTTTTTAATCAGAATAAGTTTGTTTTCACAACGCAGCTTAAAATCAAAAATATAACCATCCACAGGATTTTTTGTATCGAATTGATTCTTTATGATAAATATTTCCTGTTAAGAAACATGTACCTGATCTTCACCTAAAAATCTGCACATTATTTTTCGGTTCATTGATTAACATTATTGATATTTCAAACTTAAACCATAAATTCAAGTTTGCATCAAGCAAATTTAATTCGAAAATTTTTTATCTCGTACCGATTTTTTTTTGAAAATTCTATTTATTTTCATCAAAGGTTAGAATTTTGGAATTTGTAAAAGGGTTTAGTAGATTGGGCTTGTTTGATTTGAGTATAGAATAAGTTTTTTGAAAGAAATTGAAGACTACCCTAAAAAGCACTAATTTTTGTGCTCAAATCAAATAACTTTGATCTATCAGACTTTTAAACAAATCTTAAAATTTTAACCATCGATAAAAGCAAATTTCGTATTTTGTATCTGAAGGTATCATTTTCTAAAGTTACTTTTTTTAGATTTTATAAATGACACTTTACCATACGAAAACTATTAATCAGTACTTAAAAATGAAAAATCATATAGTTACAAACATAATTTATTTTATTTTTGTCAGTTTTTCCTACGATCCTGGTACTTAGTAATGTTTTTTTTTCGTTCTACATTATTTTTTTTTCGTTAACGCTCATCCGCATTAGATTTCGTTACCCTAATCAGCACTAGGAGTGTCATTTTGACACTACAAGCTCAAATTCTTATTACTTTTGGCGTGTTCAACCGATTTAAAAACAACTTATATCAATAGAAACCTTGTAATGTCAGTTAAATATGATTAGAACATTATATATACCTTAAACTACTAGTTTTCTCATTATTCAGCATGAAAGAAAAAAAAAATCCTAAAAAACATGCCTCAGGAAAACTGCTGTAGTTCATATGTCACGTCTAAAAAAAATATTTGCCTTATGCATATGAAAGCTGAAGTTAATGTCTACATCATGGAGCCAAGAAATATTTTTTTTAAATTTTTTTAATGAAAGGGTCACAAAAAGTTCAAAAAAGTGGTTTGAAAAACCTACTTTTCATTCGATTGCTAGTAAAAACTGTTTGAGCGATGGTAGAGTTTTTGAAAAAATATGACTACAAAATTTATTCTCATTCTAACATTTTGATGTCTTTGGATTTTTTATACAACAAAAATTAAATTTACTGGAATTTTTGAAAATTGACTACTTTGCGCGATTTTCTGAAAAAAGTTACAAGCCTTCAAAGTTGCAATAGTGTCAAAATGACACCATTATGCGGATGAGGGTTAACAAAGGATCCTAGACACTGTAATGTCCATTTTCGATTGACCAAAGAATGATTTTTTAAAATGTGTAGCCATTTAAAACAGTTTATATCAATTGTTTTTTTTCTTTTCTTTTCTCCATACTTATTTTAAAAGTATATTTCACAGTATTTTCAAACAATATTTTTCATGGTATGAAATAAAAATTTTTCGCAATGAAAAATGACCAAATTCCAGGTTTGATGATATAATCGAATAGGAAATTCAATCCTCAATTGTAAAATTTTATTCTGAATTATCTTGCTTTTTCATTTTTTTTAACATTGATCCGAAAATTAGATTTTCATTCTTATTTTGAATAAAAATCAGAAAAGAAACAAAAAAGTTTCTTTGCCAATCTTAATCTTTTTACATGATTTTCAACATTTGAGTATAAAAACCAATGTTTAGTAGTATAAATTTTAAAATTTTTTTTTTTCTTTTTACTGACATTTGGTTTCAAACTCTCTTTTTTGGTTTGGATCTTGGTTCAAATGTGTCTTGAGACTTAATTTTTTTTTCAAGTTTCTTGTTTTTGAAGATTTTATTGAATCAAAAACTTTTTCTGACTGCTGATAACGAGTGTTGGTTAGAATTTGGAGTTTTAGATCTAAAAGTTTACCCTTTTTTATTTTATAAATTCCGTTTAGATTTTAAATATCCAAGCATGAAAGGAAGAAAAGGGGTTTTTCTAATATTTCCTAATTTTCCAGCTATTTATTTTCGAAGATGAAATTTTCATGGAATAACATTATTGATACGATTCTCAAACTTACTCAATACATTCCTAACATTTTATAAAACAAAATCATTTAAAAAAAATTAAGTTTGCTTTAAACTGATCAGGTTTAAATATTTGAGATATTTCATAAATATCTGTTCAGTTATTTGGAGTATGTCAAAACTTGTACAGTCATATCGTTGAATATATTTTGTTTTGAGTATTATAACATTCTTTAATATAACCTTAGAACTAGTCTTGGGCGGGCAAAATTGGATTATTTTATCAACATTCTAAATGTCAAAGTTTCCTTGATTCTGAAGAAAAATTGGCATTTCCATTTTACTGGTACCACGTGAAGAGTACAGCTGCATTGAAAATGGGAGCAAAAATAATCTACATAAAGATGGACAAGCATCAGTATTCCTTGATTGCTTTTAGTGCCTTCCTTTTCAGGGTAATTTTAATGTAAAAATATGGAAATTGGGTGCCATGTCTTTTGATACGAATAAAAACTTAAAATTAATTATCAAATTCCGCAAAAAACATTTTCGAAATAATCTCTCCGTCGTGTTCAGCTCTGCGCGAGGACAAACACAACAAAAACAAGTATTTCATCCTCAACTGTATTACTGAAATACAATTTTTTTGTATTTATTATAAGTGATTTCTTTTTTCATCCAAATCTTCGATTTCTGAATAATAAGGAGTGTATAAAATCTGTCATTACATCATCTCTTAATATTACTCCCTTGATGTTTAGAGGTGAGGTGAGCTTAGGTTTATGTTCAAAAGCCACGGCGGAACAAGTAATTGGTTTACAAAATTCCGGTGAATTTGAAATCGTTTGGCTTGGAAAACATTGTTCTAGCAACTTTGGTTGCCGAACAGCTGGCTGCAGTCAGAAGCTGGGATAGGATGTTAAAATAAACACGATTGCTGGCATGAGAAGTGGATATCATTCCAAAGGCTTCAGCTAGCTAGGCTCATTTATTCGTGGAATAGTGGCAGCTTCCATTAAGCGCCAATCTAGCTCGCCAGGAGCGATCCTTGTTGATAGAGAATTAGTTGACTGGAATCAAGCATAGTTTTTAATGGCAGCTGTTTGTAAGCTGCTTTTCATTAGAAAATTTATGCTTTTTAATGAACATAAAACCATTTAAAAGAATTAGACCAATTACCAAGTCAGATGTAAGAATCCATTCGCTATTTTTGGCTTCCACGTTAAAGGATGCAAACCCGAAAACCACTTTAAAGCAATCGATCCGGACCCACAAAAGCTACCGAAGCACCTGATTTGATTAAAAAAGACACGAAATGTGTCTCCTAAGATGGGGGGGGGGGGGTCGGCATTCATTTGACAAAGCTATTTATACCTTCCCATACGCGTCTGAACGACGGAGGAGACACCTCTTCCCGAAATGGAAGCATGATGGATGTTGAACAGCAGGTACCATTCTTCTGCTGGCGAGGTGAGCTGTCTTCACTTTCTTACAGCAATTGGGAACAGAAGAAAAAGAAAGCTTATACGTACCACTCATATATCAGCAGCAACTGTCAAATGGAATTGATTGGCTTTGCGTGCCGCTACACCAGACGGAAAACGTCATTTCCAGATCAACACGACAATTGTGGGAAAATTTAGGTTAATGGTTTCTACTCCGCGTTTTAAGCGTTTTAAAAGGATGGCGATTCATACCATTAACCATAAATTCTGCTTATTTGGAATGCTTTAACTTTTTTCTTTAAAAACTTTAAAGGATGAACCCAGCCAATGGATTCAGAATCCATAAAATCCATAAAAAAATTCGGCTACGAATTAAGATTTAACTAAAGAAAAGTACAACGAAAATAGTTTATTATGATCTAAAGAGTTACCTGTTAAGAAATTTATTTTATATGTATACTCGTTTTATATTCTTATTTTTTTAAATTTTTGGTAGAAAAGGTTTACAAAAAAATATTATCAGTTTTCAAGAACGGGAGAGTAGTAACCTGAATTTTATGAACAGAATCAATAATAAATTTTTGTTTTTTGATCAAACTTTACACTAAAGTCTCACTTTATACTAAAGTCATATTTCCAAAACCGTGGCTCCAGAGACTTATCGATTAATGACTAAAAACTTGGAACACTCTTTTTTATGATGCATAATCAACTATAAAATGTTATTGCGCCTTCCTTAAGCCATCTTAAATTTGTTGCTGCAAGCATACATATCACGTTTTTTTTAAACATAACTCTTTGATTATTCTTCAAATCATTTATAAAAATGTTAGCTTATTTAAACCATGGTTTCAATACAATCTCATGAGGTGTTTACAAAGCCCAACATTGAATTTATTTTGCTGCATCCAGAGATTATTTTACATGGATTAACATAAAGTTTCATAACACCTTTTTAAATTTATCATAAGCTATAGAACTGGACTTTAATGGTGGCTCCAGAGACCTTCCTACTAACTTCCAAATATAGATGATAAAACTAAGCAATCTCTCCCCAAATGTCCTATTATTACGACATCAAATGCACATTCAGACTTCTCTCCTAAAAAAACACTGGTTCCAGAGACTTTCCTAAAGTGCTGCTGTTAACGGTTGAAATTAATTTTGTAAGCTTCGAATGGTATTTTTAAAGACTTACAGATAAGGTCTAAGCTAAGAGGCCTTATTTTCTATAATTGCAAAGCTTCAAAAGTACTTCGTTGGGCTCGGTGGCTCCAGAGAGAGTTATACGTGGAATTATTCTCTTTAAAATGGTCAGAGAGAAGCTAATACCTCGTGATTCTTACCTAATCAGGACTGCTGAAGGAACTCAAGTCTTAACATCAAAACTTTAAGAATAATATGGATTTGAGCATTTAAACAGCTGTTATACAATTGTCTGTACGTCTTTATATATACCATCCACTTTTCTATTTAATTTCTTAGAGAGCCTATTTAACGTTGTAAAGACTGTTCTCTTTGCAATTAATCTTGGAAAAATATTTAATAACACTGGATGTCGTATAAGTGTCAAACAACTAAATTTCTATACCTGCCAACAGAATCGCCTTGTAACTTGAAAATTCAGAATACAAGCTAGTAAAAATGAACTCACCACTTTTAAAATTTATCAAAAGCTATTAACTAGATTTAAATGGTGATTCCAGAGACCTTGCGACTAACTTCCGAAAATAGATGATAAGGCTAAGCAACCACTCCCCAAATGTTAATCTAAACATCATCAAACGCACTTTCATACTCCACTACAAAAAAAAATCTTAGCAAAAGATAAGCATGCGGTGGCTCCAGAGACTTTCTTAAAGTGCTGTTGTGAACGGCTGTAATAAGTTTTGTAAGCTTTGAAAGGTATTTTTGAAGCATCACAGATAAGGTCTTAGCCAAAATTCCCTATTTTTCTATAATTGCAAAGCATCAAAGCCTCTTAATGGGGTTGGTGGCACAAGAGAGAATTTTATGTAGAATTATTTTCTTTAAAAGAATTAAAGAGTAGCTAATACTACATGATTCTTTTAAAATAAAGACTACTGAAGGAACTGAAGTCCTTATAAACTAAATGTTGTATAAGAGTCAAACAACAAAATTTCTTTACATGCCAACAGAATTGCCTTATAGCTGCAAAATTTAGAATTAAAGCCAATAAAAATATTTACTCTCCTCTTTTAGAATTTATCAAAAGCTATTTATTAGATTTAAATGGTGGCTCCAGACACCTTTCGAATAACTTCCAAAAAGAGATGATAAGGCTAAGCAACAATTCCTCAAATGTCTTATCATTACACCATTAAATGCTATTCCATACTCCACTACAAAAAAAAACTCAAAAGACCCTTCTTCGGTAGCATACGGTGGCTCCAGAGACATTCAAAAGTGCTGCTGTTAACTGCTGTAATGAGTTTTGTAAGACTGACAGATTAAGTCTAAGCTTATACGCCCTTTTTTTCTATAATCACAAAGCTTCAAAAGTCCTTCGTTGGATACGGTGGCTCTAGAGAGAATTTTACGTGGAATTATGTTTTTTAAAAGAATTAAAGAGTAGCTAATACCAATGATTCCTACATGTCACGACTTCAAGTTGACACGTCTCAACTCAACAGCAGTCCGATGGTATTTCGATGTCTACAAACGTCATAGAAAACGATGTTCGAAAATTCAGTATAAACAATAATAATAAGATTAAAAAGATTATGGAATATGAGCTTAGAATTAGAAGTTTTGCGCCATTTCAGAGAGATTTGCAAAATTATATTCATCTTTAGAGACACGTTTTTTGCCGTTAAAATCGCAGTTCAGTTTTACATTCATTGTGTAACATAGTTCCGATAATTAGCAGCCCCAGAACATAGAGAACAGCAATCGAGGTTAACCTCAATAGAACAATCATACGATCAAGGTACCAGTTTAACAAGCGTTTCTGGGCACTTAGGTGAAAGTCGAGTGGAGGAGTTCAACTATAAGGAGCAGTAAACGTAAGCAATTTCATACCTAGTTTTAACACCATTCTGAATAATTGTAAATTTTACAGAAATATTTTAATACATCATATGTATTGAAAATATTGGAATCATTTGCTTCCCGAAACTCCACACCTACATATTCAGGACTGCTGAAAAAACTCAAATCTTAACATCAAAACTTGAATTTAACACAAAAATTATATGGGTTTGACCCTTTTTATAAGTTGCTTTACAATTGTCTGTACGTCTTTATTGAACTTTCCGTGTTTTGATGTTATTAATAACTGAAGAACTTTCGAAAATGTTCCTTTGACTACATATTTCGCAGTTCTAGCTTCTTTACCAAAACATGTTTAATTTGTAATGGTTCTATATAAACTATCCAACAATCTATTTAGTTTCCTAGAGAGCTAATTTTATATTTTAAAGATTGTTTCCTTTGTAATTAATCTTAGAAAACACTAAATAACACATGATGTCGTATAAGAGTCAAACAACTAAATATCTATCGATGCCAACAAAATTGCCCACTAGCTAAAAAATTCAGAATACAAGCTAATTAAAAAATGTACTTACCACATCTCAAATTTATCAAAAGCTATTTACTGGATTTTAATAGTGGCTCCAGAGACCTTCAGACTAATATCCAAAAAGAGATTAAAGGCTAAGCAACAACTCCCCAAATGTCTTATCTTTACATCATTATAATGCATTAAAAGCACTTCCATACTTCTCTCCTGAAAAGCACTTAAACATCCTCTACTCGGTAGCTTAAGGTAGCTCTAGAGACTTTCCTAAAGTTCTACTGTGAGCAGCTGAAATTAGTTTTGTAAACTTCGAAAGGTATTTTCGAAGACTTACAGATTAGTTCTAAGCTAAGATGTTCTATTTTTCGATGGGTTCAGTTGCTCCAGAGAGAGTCCGTGGAATTATTTTCTTTAAAATACTAAATAACACTTATACAATTTCCTTATTTTCCAGAACAGCGTGTTTGTTAAATGCATTTTCTAGATTATCCAGCTATCTTGAAAAGTTCGATAAAAAGGTACACATTCTTCCAGTAGAACATTTTTACCTATAGATATGCCACGATATGTCACTTGCAGGTTGGCCATTCATTTCGGAAAGTCGGGGAATGCAAGTAATAGTCGGGAAAACTTTGGAATTTTTGGCACAGAAACTCAGTGCACATACACAATTCAATGCCTGCCATTGCTCCTGAATAACTTAAAAATTGTGAGACTTACATCAAAAACATGTTCTTAAAAATTAAATTGAAATTTCAAGAAACACCAAAATGGTTAAATTGAAAAATGTAGATTTCAGTCCAGTTTTGACCGAGAAATAGGTGGTAGAAATATGAAATTTTCCATTTGAATTTCTTTACGGTCTTTTAAATGTCAACTCTTGTTTAACTATGTACAATCTTTTTCTTTTTTTAGGTAACGGAATGTCATAGCCAAATTTTCGAACATCAATTTATTAAGCAATTGAAATTACATGCTACTCATATGTAGTTGACATAGCATTAGAAATCGGAATCCCGACTACGGGTCGATATCTGCATATGAAGTAAAGTCAGAAATTCGTCGTTTACTTCAGAGAGAATTCTTGTATCGTTGAATTGATTCCGGAATTTACATTTTTGAAGGGCTATAACATTGTACACGAAACTTCTTTGCTCATTTCATGCGACCTCTTCCGAAGAGGAATCATGTCCCAAACAACCAAAAATACCCTAAAAGTGGTCATGTATAAAAGCTTAATCATATCTCTTGTCGGAGTTCTCGAAAAAATTATGATGGCGTGAAAGATATGCATATTTAGGTATCATTGTGATTATATGGAAATAAATATCGAGAATTACTTAAATTTTTCAATTAAATTCACATGGTGAAATCTAAATAGTTTGAACTGAATTCACGTATATTTTCTGAACAATATATGTAGGGTCTAAAAAATTATAAAATACACCCAAACAAGGTTTTTGAAAACACGTGATTGCACATAACGTTCAAAAACTAGCTTCTTTGTGACATAAATTTATTTATTATAGGCTATTTTAAATCATTCATACGATATATGAAACAGGGTTGCCACAGAACTGGGAAAACCGGAAATTGAAAATCGTACCGAAAAAATCGGAAATAACTGGGAGTTCAGATCCAAAACCGGGAAAATACATGGTATGAAAATACAAGTCAAAATTATTTTTGATGTATAGATTAGGTATTTAAATCGAAATTCGGAACTGCAATCTAATTTGCCGAATCAGAATTCAACTGATAAAATTTTTTTTTGATGAATATCATAAGTTTTGAAATTTAAAAAAAAAACTGAATTTTCGTCAATTATTCTAAATTAAAAAAAATATTCACAATTTATACCGCAAATAAAAGTTCAAAACTGTTTCTACAAATTTGATTAAAATAAAAAATTTACTCAAAATTTGTTCATGTATGAGTTCACAACTCTTTGATGCAAACTTGGGAATGTTGAAACATGTGTAACAGTAAATATTAAAATGCTTATTGGATACACCATAATAATTTTTATGGCAGATATCTGCCGAAGTCGATCCTTTGTTCTTGAAAATCTATTATTGTTGATTATTATAAAGAGAATTGAAAAATGCGATTAAAGTTAGTTGAATTTGTACCTCAGAAAACGACGTGTATCTCTTTGGTTGCCGATATTACTGTCCTGATAATATTACCCTGTTACACATGTTTCTATAATAATTTTTCAGAGATAGTGTTAAGTTCAAGAGCTGAACACAGGACAATGAAACAATTAAAAATAAATCTAAAATCATCTTTAAGTACGGCACTGTGTCTTTTTATAACTTTAAAACAACAAATTGGAAACTTTCAGTCATAAAACGAACAGTTTGTAAAAAAAAGTCTCACTACTTTTTAAGCTGAGCTTTCGAAATTCACTTTTTTATTCAAATGAGTGGTCTTCAGTGGAATTCCGAATTTAAATTTTTAAAGCTTGAGTATGTTACGATTGCTCATAAAATTGACCAAAATTTAAAAAATAAATAATGAATTAATAAAACTTCTTACTTGATCCGATAACGAAATTTGAAGAAAAATTAAAAAAAAATCCAGTAAAAATTTACTCGAACTTGCTTTAGGAAATTTTAGCAACACTCCAAAGAATTTACAAGAGCTTTGAAATAAGGGTGTGTTTATGTGATTGAAAGCAGTGGTTTAAATCTTAAAAATGTTAGAATTTCATGCAACATTGCATTGTATCCCCCTAACAATACATATTCGTGTTTCGAGAAAAGTATTTAAGAATTTGAATGTTGAAAAATAACGGGGTTTGTTTCATTACACAGTGCAACACTTAAATCGAAAACAATCTTACTCATTGCTAGTTTTGAAGTAGGTACATGTGAAAACTAATAAACCCTCCAAAGGTATTTTCCAATCCCATCAAAGAGTTTTTTAGTTCATAAATCGTAAATTTTTAGGATTTTTGTCTACAGTTTTTTGAGCAAAGTTGTATTAGGATAAAGATATCCACTACTAAAATGTAGATTAAAATATTGGAAAGTACTTTAGGTCACAAAAAGCTAAAGGGTTTACAAATTTTCGGTAATCACTTTGACATTTCACAATGTTTGTACGGAAAGATGAATTTCACATGACTTTTTTTGTCCAAAAATATGTGTTTTTTATCTAACTAGATTTACATTTTTATCATGTTAATCATTAAAGTTTACAAACGAGTGCATGCATGCACGCATGCTGCGACTCAAACCAAACAATTGTCAAAATTATCCATTTCTTAAAAGTAACTCAACTATTTTTATAATGACTATTTTGTAAATTTTTCAAGAACATTTTTCGTTCACTTGTAAATCTGTGTTTAGAAGGGACTTGTAAAAAAACAATAATTAAAACAACAGAACATTTAAAAACAGAAATTGTAAACTAAAATATTATTAAAAAAAAACTCACAAACCAACCGATGAGAATAAATTTGAAAAGAAATATCGTGAAAAGTTTATTATTTGGTCATACCTTCTTCGAACAAGATGTAGACAAGGATAGAGAACAACTATTTGAAAACAAACGGATCTACAAAAAATTCATGCACAGTTTTTAAAACAATGAAATGAAAACAAAGATAGCCTTTTCTAGATATTTTTAAAATAGAATAATTTTTGAGGAGGTCATATCCCTAAAGAATTCAAAAATTCGTGTATTCGTGCCTTTAGTAAACTTATGAGTATTGATTAAATACTGAAATGTTTGAACAAACAAATTCATATGAAATTCATCTATGGGTTCAAACATTCTAGAATGCCAAAGAAATGACCAAAAACATATAAGTTTTTAAGCTGTTTTGTAATTTCGATACCCCGGCTGAAGTTTTTTTTAAATAAGTTAATTCTACATTTTGGTGGAGGTATTCAGTAGTTCTTATTCTGGTATTCTTGTAAACTTTTCAGTTCTTTTGAATTTGACTCATTGTTTGCTCACTGATTAGCTTAGTGTTTGCATAAATCCTTAAGATTAATTTTTAGTCTAGCCTTATTCTGCAGACCTTTATTCTAAGAACCTCACTTAAAAATATATGTTGAGGAGTATTGTATTTACATATATTGAAAAATTAATGCCGCAGCTTGTGGTCTAGAGGTGGCCTTCAAGTCTTCTAAGCAAGCGGGCATGAGTTCGAATCCTGGTCATGGCATACATAGTACACTTTCTGTGGGTTAAGAAGATGCTAGTCATCATATCTTCGAAAGATGTACGCTTAGAGTTAAGAATGAGGAATCTCTTAGAGGAAACATCAAGTTTCATTGAGATCCTGTATATGGTTTTGTTCCTTTAAAAAAACTGTATCTTTCCACTGATTTGATATCCACAATTCTTTGCATTACCAATCTTTAAATATCTTAATTTTTTATTATCTTAAACTTTGATATACCGTTAAATAACCGACAGAACTGTAAATTGTAGACTATGGAACTCGTGGCATATATTTTGTATTACTTTTGAGATATAAATTCAAAATCGAGATCGTGATTTCCAAATTCGCAATAAATTTTCAAATCACGCAAAAACAATGTTTGTTTAATGGTTTGAAAAAAAAACTCCATCGACAACATATCTACAAAATAATTTTTTTTTTTTAAATTGGCTTTGTTAACCGACAGTTATAACAAACTCGGTATAGGTAAAAGGCCAGTTCATAAGTGTAACATATGAAAAAAAGTTATAGAATATTAGATTTTAATCTTGTTTGTTTCCTACCACGGCCATCATGACGACTGATTTGTTGAAAAGTCCTTTATAATACTCCACTTTCCAATTTTTGGTGAGCATGATTTAAAAATATCTTTCAAAAATATGTTATACATTCATTAGAGTGCTTTTAACCCTAGCTTTTATGTAGCTTTAATTCAGACACTAAAAAATTTGTTTTTGCCGAAAGCTGAAAACCAGTCACTGTAGGGGCATAATGAGAACCCCCTTTGGGGCTTCATTAATCGGAGCGAATTCAAATCGATGAAGTCAACTGAATAATAGAGCTACAGCTTGACTTGCTCCATCTGACGATTTGGATTATTGGTAAGGTGTCGGAGAGGTAATAAAAAGACTCGAGTTCGATTCCTGTTCGAGGTGATTTTAAAGATTGATTTTTTTATTGTTACATTATACGGCAAGTAGCATCATCCGCCACACAAATTACCAGAAACATAATGTATGAGCGTGTGTGAATTGTTTGAATTCTACAAACAGACCTAGATTTTTTTTGTTATTGCTTTTTTTATGGAACTACGCCTCACCGTTAAGTGAAAAATGATCATGATCATGAATGGTAAGTGAAAAAAAAACACCTCGACCAGGAATCGAACTCAAGTCTACTGATTATCACTCCGAAACCTTACCATAAGCCGGATCGCGAGATGAAACAAGGCAAGCTGTAGCTCTATTATTCAGTTGACTTCATCGATTATAATTCGCTGCTAGATTCCCCGGCAGAAAACGCCCATCGTGCCCCGATTACTGAAGCTTATACCGCCCCAGGGGGGGGGGGGGTCATAATTATGCCCCTACAGTGACAAAAAAATGGTTTTAGTGTCTGAATACGAAACAATGGTGTAATTCACATAACAAAGCTGTTCTATATGGTTAAATGAGCGTTCTCCTTAAGGTGGCCATTATGCCCTTATCTCTCCCCCACTAGATTGAAAAAAAACGGAAAACAGACCAGCTTAATACTTGCTCGATGAAATTAAATAATCAGTGTTCACTTCTTTTCTTGAACAGTTCTTACTGTTAATTTTATTTTTTTTTTAAACTTGAATAAATCAACCGAAATTGATAGGAAGATTTCCTGCAAACTTCCAATAAGATTTTCAAATCTATTTTTTTAACATCACAGCTTTCTTTGTTCAGCTTTCCTGCTGGAATGTGCGAATAACAATTCATTCCAATGAATTTATCCATAGCCCTCGTTTTGTGTTGAAGATTTTAACCAAAAGTTCCGATTGTTATAATCCTTTATCGTAATGATAGAGTTACCATATTTAAATCAATTTAAAATGAAACTAGAATCTAACGCTTAAAGGAAAATGAATCAAGAAAGAGCATGAAGTGTTTCTGGATGCAGAAATACAACCTCAAGTTTTATAATGAAATTTTCTTGAATTACGGTTCCCCATTACTGACACTTCCGAACCTATTTGCTTAGGGCCCATCTCAAATACATCGTTGCAAAACTTGCTCCGTGTAACCGAACACTTTTCAACCCATCAACAACGGACAGACGCGGTGTGCTGAAGTGAAAGTGAATCGCTGTGTTTGGCTACCTCACCTCCTCACAGCTCAGTTCGCAAACTGCCACCGTAACATAATTTCACTCCGGGGATGAATTTTCGCAAAGTGGCTGTGAGCTGTTTTCCAGAACGGAATCGAAACTTTGGTCCAAGAGTTTCCCGAAAAGGCAAAATAGCCCTTCGGGCGAAATGATGGATTTCCGTTTCATGCTTGGAAAGGTCATCAGGCCCAGGCCGGCTGGCCAAACAAATGGGCAAGAAACGCCACCTCCGGCCAAAATCCTCCTTCTTCCAATCTTGATCTCTGAATCGAGAAGGGAGGAATCGTGTGGGCGTGTGTATGTGTGTTTGTTTAGACAAGTGTGGACGGCATAAGAAGTGAAGCGAAGATTTTGAGCGACCCCCAAAAGTTGCTGTAACATCAAGAAAAAGGCAACGGAGCATAACTAAACTTGGAACGAAATTTGCATACCGGCGATGATAACGTGATGGAGGATTTCTGGCTCCTGTTAGTTTTGTGTATCTGTTTTGGCGCCCAGAATGGTCGGATATTTGCAACAGTCCTACTACATGATAGTGTAGCTTAGCATGTGTACATAAATCATCCCTTCCGGCGAATGGCAAAAGAAATTGCCTTTTTCGGATTCCGGAAGCCTTGTTTAAAAACCTATAAACCATTGCTACCTCGGAAAGTGAATCTCCAGCAAAGATGGCAAAACGGAATTCCACCGGGACCATATTTTGTACACCATTAATGGAAATTTATGAGAGCAGTAATCACTTGCCTTGGAAGAGTAACAATCGAAACAAGGGGTAAAATCATGTTAGTTTCTTTTGGGAATTCGAAAAAGGTGTGGATAAATATGTTTGATCTATCAATGGAAACATCTTGAAACTTTTACCTGCCAAAGGTGACTACTAGAAATTCTACCCTTATTATTCGGAAGAATCTCTCGTTGTTAATAAAGATACGTTGTTATTGGTCGAGATTGGCTTCAAGTAGTTTTAAATTCACCGTTTGGCTATGAGAAAAAAATAGTTATCGGTCGTGTTTATGACAGCTCCGCGACAATTGTTTGGTTAGATTTTTTTGAAGATTAAATTTTAAAATTCAAAAACGCTAAATCTGACCATTTAAACAGTGTGAATAGGAAGACTTGAAATAATGTCTTCAAGAAACGCATGTGTTTTTCTTCAAATTGGACCATAGCGCTACTCATTTTATGAAACTCGCTACCGAAAAACGTAGCGCAACGAAATCGGCCAGCAGGAAACTTTTAAAAAAGTTCGTGGCACAGTAAAAGTTAAGAGAAAAAGCTTGAATTAGAACATAAACCTGGAAAGAAGATTTGTGCAAGCATTTGTGAATGACATTTATTTTTTTTTTATTTTTTTTTATTTCTGCTTTTTTCTTAAGGGAAAAGCCAGTTGAAGTTAAGTTATATTAAAACCTGTTCTTCAATTGGCATAAAAACCCTTCAAATCAGTTTTACAATCATTTTACAATAATTTTTCAGTTAGGCTGATACAATCCCAGTGAGATGTACTCTTTTAAGGGATTGCTTTTGGCGGTTTGTAACTTAGCTATCAGTTATCACTTTACATTTAACAAAATATGTATAAGGAAATATGTTTCTCTTTATATGCTGCGTGATTCTGGTGCATGTTGATTTGGTGGGCGGGCGGTTGGCGGTGGAGGGTGGCTGGCGAGGTGTGGCGGTGGCTAGGGGAGGCGGAAGAGAAGAGCAAAGAAAATTTTATGTGAGATATGAGTTTATCTTTCTTTTGAAGTTCAGCTTCAGGTGTTTTTTGAAATTCTCGATGGTGTGACAGTTGAGAAGCGGTGTGGGCAGGTGGTTGTACAGTTTTGCACCGATGAACGATAATTTCCGGCGTCCGAATTCGTTGCTTGTTCGCGATAGAATGAAGGTAACGGCTCTTCTTGATGATCTTGCGTTCAATGAAGTTTGTAGGGTCGAGCTCCGGTACTGACTAGGATAAGTCACAATTTTCCGAACGTGTAGTAAGATCTGGAGCTCATACAGCGCACTTATTGGAAGAAAGGAATCTGTTTCGTTTGCATAGAGGAGGCGCGTTGGATACAAGTATGGTTTGCGTAATACGGCTTTAATACAGCGATCCTGAATGACTTGAAGTTCTCGTAGAGTTGATTTACTAGCAGCTCCCCAACAGGAAACAAGGTAGCTCAGCCGTGAGTGTACCACGGCAAAGTATATTTTCTTCAGACAAACTACAGGAACGAAAGCAGAAATTTTCCTGAGCAGTCCAGAAATTTCGATGGACGATTTCGATCGACATTTTCGATCGACATTAGATGGTCAAATTAAATTTCAATCCCCACGGAAGAGCTATAGGAAAAAGTCAAAGAAAATTCTGAAGTTTGCGGAAATCTACAGAAAATGTCATCGTAGCTTTAAAAGGTTCTCAAACCAATTATC
This sequence comes from Uranotaenia lowii, assembly GCF_029784155.1. Classification (NCBI taxonomy): domain Eukaryota; kingdom Metazoa; phylum Arthropoda; class Insecta; order Diptera; family Culicidae; genus Uranotaenia; species Uranotaenia lowii. The sequence continues at coordinate 266,533,418 of NC_073693.1, read as the reverse complement.
TGCATCAAGGTACGGTAGTTTTAGGTGAGCTCAATCCGTTATTTTTTCTCTGTATTTCAATTTAGCTTTTTAACAACTAACTATGATCAGAGATGTATTAAAAATGTTATGAAGCGTTTGGCAGAGAACTCCATGCTTCATTTCTACTTTCGCGATTTTCATCACATGGTTTGTAAGTCACGAATCACATAAATATGTTAAAAGACTTTAATCGAAACAAAAAAAAAATCACATGGTTAGCCTGGCCGTAGTTGTATCTGCAATGTATCAGTACGTAACAGATACATCATTAAAAAGTAAAATGACGGACGCAAGTTTTTCATTTTCCAGAATGCCTACAAGTTTAGGCCATGTTGATGTTATAAGAAGAAGAAGAAAAATCAACATGGCCAAAACTTGTAGGCATTCGGATTATAATCAAAGATGTCTTCACGTAATGTATCATTCTGAACAATATCAAAATATTCTATCCGAATGTGATATAATCTTGTTCTGAAGATATCAAAGCGTCAGAAAATTATTAGAATTACACTTTTGTCGTCCTTAAGAGGACAGTTCGGTTCTGTGTAGAGACGAATCCAGTTTAAGCCTTCTTTTCGGTCTTTTTGGGCAGCAGAACGGCTTGGATGTTGGGCAAAACACCTCCCTGAGCGATGTTGACGCCTGAGAGCAGTTTTTTCAACTCCTCGTCATTGCGGATGGCCAGCTGAAGATGACGCGGGATGATACGGGTCTTCTTGTTGTCACGAGCGGCGTTTCCTGCCAATTCCAGCACTTCAGCTGCCAGATATTCCATGACAGCGGCCAGATAGACGGGAGCTCCAGCTCCGACACGTTCTGCGTAGTTGCCCTTGCGGAGCAGACGATGGATACGACCAACTGGGAAATGAAGTCCGGCACGAGATGATCGGGACTTTGACTTCCCTTCCCTTCCCTTGAAAGAGTTGTGCCATATTTTCTTCTCCTATATTCTTAATGTTATTGATTCAGAATTTTCAATGTCATGAAAAATCCCCTCTTACATTGCGTTTTTTCCTTAGCTTTGGATTTAGCTGCTGTTCATCCATGATCGAACAGACAAGTTCGATCTGTAATAATCATCATCCTTTAAAAGCTATCAGGCATACTTTTAAACCCAAAAGATGAATGTAGAAATTCATAATTCAATGAGTATCATTCTTTGAAAATAAGATGGACCAAAAGTTCTCAGTATCGTAGTACCCTAAATTAACCCTAAAAATTTGAGGCGTGATTATAAGTGCATTATGAATTCAAGAGATTAGCCTTTGGATAAGAAAATTCTCCTGAAATTTTCCAAAGTATGGGCGATCCAATAATCATTCTCCCTTGAAAACTATTAGATAACATTTTTCAAGCCCAAGGGTAAACGATCAATTTCATAATGCAATCATCATTATTCCGTGAAAATCGTTGTAATGTCGCTTGGTCTGCAATAATTAAAGGGCGAACACGGAATTATTGCGAAACCGAAAATGTCATGCCAACTTTATTATAATGTTTTGAATCAAACGAAAATTTTAAGGCAGTTTTATACATATGTATTTACTCAAAAAATCAAAAGAAGAGTTAATCGATAGAGCCTTGAGTGTAAAATTGAACGCATTTTCGCTTGACGCCTTCCATCGAACTTTTAAAAGGTCATCCGGTACCAGTTTCTCAGTTTTTTCTTTTCATTTTCTTAACATGTGCTTCTCGTCTTTGACTGTCTCCTTGCTCTTCCGAAGTTCCCGCTTCATTATTGACCAGTACTGCTCCACCGGGCGCAGCTCCGGACAAGATTTGGCCTCATACCACTTCGGGACACTAAGAATAGTGGCATGAAGCCAAATCTGGCCAAAAAAGCGGAGCTTCGTCGTGCTGCTACAAGAACGGCAAAAAGTGATTCTCGATGCACTTAGATTTGTAGATCTCGCCATTTACTGTGCTCTTTGTTACGAAAAGCTCACTCCTCAGTCCGCAAGAACAGATGGACTTCCAAACGAGATGTTTGGAGGCGAACTTCGACATTTTCTTTTTCTTAAATTTTTCGTTCAGACAGCATAATAACGTAGAATGCATATTTTTGCGGAACGGAGAGGTTTGTTACTGCCATATCGCGTGCTTCTAGGTTCCATGGAAAGCCAGTTTCTATTACGCAAGATTCTTTCTGTGGCATAAATAGTGCAGGGAGAAAGTAGCCAGGAGCAATCAATTTCGTTACGAAGTATCTTAGCCACAAACAGCGATTGACCGATGAAACGACGATTCGACAGCGTATAAAGTCCAAGCAGGGTACAACGATGAGCGTATGGGGGAAAATTTGAAGGATTCTCCCAAGGTAGCTCACGAAGAGCGTAATGCACGAACCGACGTTGGATGGCTTCAAAACGCGCTTTCCATGAAGTTTCAAAAGGCCACCATACTAGGTTCGCAGATTCCAAAACCGATCGCACCAGGCAGCAATACAGAGCTCGCAAGCACACTGGATCAGTGAATTCTTTGCTCAAACGTATAATAAATCCCAGCATTTGGTTTGCCTTTTCGAGTACCACAGAGTAATGATGCTTAAAAGTTATATGACTGTCCAACAAAACGCCAAGATCCTTTATTTCCTCAACACGATGCAACTGCTCGCCCAGAATATCGTAATTATGCATGAAAGGATTTTTCCTACGCCCAAACGTTATCGCGTTATCATACAGCACTTTGCAACGCTCAAAACAAGTAAATTGTTGCGGCACCAATTCACGACTGCGTCCAAGAAGCGTTGCAGTTCATAACAATCAGCTTAACTCTCTATGACAAAAAATATTTTCAGGTCGTCCGCGTACAGGAGAACTCCACAGCCAATCAGCACCAAGTTGATGTCGTTACAAAAGAGCGTAAACAATAAAGGACCCAAATTGCTGCCTTGGGGTACCCCCACCTTGGAATAAAGTCAGAGGATTCAGCAGAATCTATTTTTACAGTTAATCGACGATCCGTTTGGTAGCTTCTGATCCACGCACACAATCGTTCGGAAAATCCCAATATAACCATTTTTTTCAATAGAATGTCATGATTTACAGAATCAAATGTCGCCAAATTATCGGTATAAATCGGGTCAATTTGTTTGCCACCATCCATGTTTGATATGCATAAGGATGTAAAAACCATCAGATTTGAAGTTACCGAGCGTTTAGGAAAAAATCCATGCTAGTTCTCAGAACTCCAGTTGCGGCAGGCCGAAAACATGATATCGCTGACTATCCTCTCAAATACCTTCGAGCAGACAGCTAGCGATGTGACACCTCGGTAGTAAACCACATCTTGTTTATCACGTTTTTTGTGCACTGGGCTCATACATGATTTTTTACAGATGGCTGGAAATTTTTGATGCTCTAGAGACTGATTAAAACTGCGCGTAAGAGGTTCCACCAGTAAAGTGCGACACCTTTGCAATACAAACGCCGATATTCCATCCTGCCCAGTTGAAGTGAAAATCTTCAAATTAAGTAAAAAGACCTCTAAAATCATTTCCTCGCTAATGGTGAAAACAGTAACCAGCATGAAGGATACTGGGAAGATTTGGACATTTGTCGCCAAAATAAATTATTTTCAGAAAAACCTTCTCCAATCATATCGAGTTACTTGTTAACTTTAAGTAAATCGCATTGCAGTATCCTGATCAGAGCACTCTCCAGTCATTGTAAACTAAATTATCTCATATGCACTACATTAAGCGTGCTGAATCTACAGTATGAGATAGTTATGAATCAGATGTGGAAGATCCCTTCCATCTTATATGTAACTGTCCCTTATTTTCCAAACTACGTTTTGATACTTGGTTCTTACGCTAAAAGCGATTCCGAGTTTAAGAAATCAAACTTAAAAGAAATTATTATTCCTTACCGAATGTGGAAAAGAGCTTTAACGCTAAAAAATTCCTAAGTGGATAGGCTTTATGCCACCTAAAATCGATTGAATTTATTTATTCCTTTTATAGGTTTTTCAGGTTTCTCAGGTAAACGATAAAATCTTTGATAAAAAAAAGGTTAGGCACAATTTTCCCGTATGTTAGGATAATGTGCAGCTATTAAGCCTACACACATGCTTATACCTGATACCTGATAATTTTTGAACCCAGTAAAATGTCGTATTAAAAAAAAGTTTTCACAATTTCATGTAACCTTTTAACAACGTTCGATTTCAATAAAACTACAATAACACAGGAGTTTGTTTTCAAAGGATAACGATAATTCTGTTGTTTAGCTTATTGGTGGGAAATCGGACCTGGTTTTTTTGCCTTTCTAACAGAAAGGTTTGGTTATCGGTCGATTTGAGAGATCATTAATTATGGGTCTTAGACATACCTTTATAGGTACCTATCGACTCAGCTCGACGAGTTCTGTTGATGTCCGTGGATTTGTATGTGCCATTTTAAAAATGTCTAGAACGTTTTTGCGAAACTGGGCTGCACAATTAAAATGATTTTAGTCTCAAAAGAATGCATTTTTTTTCTACACAACCCTTTCAAAAACGGGAAAAAACAAAATAGTTGAAACCGTTTTCTTTACCAAATACATACATATCATACTTATTATGGCATATAAAAAAGTTGCTAGTGGCGCCTCGAAGCAGCAGCACCAGCAATCATTTATAAATTGGAGATAATCAAAATAAAAAAATAATATTTATTAACTCGAGACTTGAACCAAAACCCTTCAGATTCAAAGTTTCAAGCGCTATCCAATAAACCATCGGCACGCTTGATAAAGAGCGGCTCAAACTCAAATAGGTAAAAGGCATTACTAAGACGCACCGTGGTCTGGGCAGTTTCTCAGTCTGCTGGGGCAAATACGGCAACAGTGTTTATATCTTACACTTCTTGCTTTTCAATGCAGCAAATGGCGGATGGGCGTTTCCTTCAGAGTCCGCCATGCCTATAGACATTATAATTTCATTTATGAAATTATAGTGTCTAAAGCCATGCCGGGTGTCAACAAAATGCAGAGCCGTACAGGAAACTGCGTTGGGGGGGAATTTATATGAAGATCTTATGACCCTCGTTTTTTTTTACCCGTGTTGAAGAATGAATTTATGTTTTTTTTTTCATTTCTACATACTCATACATAATTTAGATTCAATTTCAGATGCAGAATTCAGATTCAGTTTTCAAATTCAGGATACAGGTTTAGGAATCAGAATTCAGGATTCAAAATTCAGAATTCAAAATTCAGATTCAGAACTCATATTCAGATTCAGAATTTAGATTCAGAATTCAGATTCAGAATTCAGATTAAGAATTCAGATTCAGAATTCAGATTCAGAATTCAGATTCAGAATTCAGATTCAGAATTCAGATTCAGAATTCAGATTCAGAATTCAGATTCAGAATTCAGATTCAGAATTCAGATTCAGAATTCAGAATTCAGATTCAGAATTCAGATTCAGAATTCAGATTCAGAATTCAGATTCAGAATTCAGATTCAGAATTCAGATTCAGAATTCAGATTCAGAATTCAGATTCAGAATTCAGATTCAGAATTCAGATTCAGAATTCAGATTCAGAATTCAAATTCAGAATTCAGATTCAGAATTCAGATTCAGAATTCAGATTCAGATTTCAGATTCAGAATTCAGAATCAGAATTCAGATTCAGAATTCAGATACAGAATTTTTGTAAATTTATTTTCGGCATATCGGTGAAAAATTTAGATTCATGGAGAAAGAATATCAGAATTAAAAATTGATGAAGCTGGATGTTGCGAGGTAAAGTATGGTGTACGTTAATAAATTTTCCTTGCAAAAATGTTCTTTCGCTCTTTTCATCATCCGTAAAATTTCTCCTCACTTTATCAATTTTCAATTCTGGAATTGTTTCTCCAAGAATACCAATTTTCACAGTTTTTGATAAATTTGCGATGACTTAAAAATCATTACGCATGAAAACACGATTTTGTTTTGTGAAAACTTTTATTCACAATTTTTCTGAAATTAAGTTTGCTGCATACTTTTAGGGGTAAAACCATACTATTAAAAGTTATAAAATCCGAAATCATAAAAAAAAATTTTGGATGAAAGAAATTTCAATGTTGAAAACCGCGTGATGCAAAACAATCAAAATGAGATTTACAAGATTAAGAATTCAGATTCAGAATTCAGATTCAGAATTCAGATTCAGAATTCAGATTCAGAATTCAGATTCAGAATTCAGATTCAGAATTCAGAATTCAGATTCAGAATTCAGATTCAGAATTCAGATTCAGAATTCAGAATTCAGATTCAGAATTCAGATTCAGAATTCAGATTCAGAATTCAGATTCAGAATTCAGATTCAGAATTCAGATTCAGAATTCAGATTCAGAATTCAGATTCAGAATTCAGATTCAGAATTCAGATTCAGAATTCAGATTCAGAATTCAGATTCAGAATTCAGATTCAGAATTCAGATTCAGAATTCAGATTCAGAATTCAGATTCAGAATTCAAATTCAGAATTCAGATTCAGAATTCAGATTCAGAATTCAGATCCAGAATTCAGATTCAGAATTCAGATTCAGAATTCAGATTCAGAATTCAGATTCAGAATTCAGATTCAGAATTCAGATTCAGAATTCAGATTCAGAATTCAGATTCAGAATTCAGATTCAGAATTCAGATTCAGAAATCAGATTCAGAATTCAGATTCAGAATTCAGATTCAGAATTCAGATTCAGAATTCAGATTCAGAATTCAGATTCAGAATTCAGATTCAGAATTCAGATTCAGAATTCAGATTCAGAATTCAGATTCAGAATTCAGATTCAGAATTCAGATTCAGAATTCAGATTCAGAATTCAGATTCAGAATTCAGATTCAGAATTCAGATTCAGAATTTAGATTCAGAATTCAGATTCAGAATTCAGATTCAGAATTCAGGTTCAGAATTCAGATTCAGAATTCAGATTCAGAGTTCAGATTCAGAATTCAGATTCAGAATTCAGATTCAGAATTCAGATTCAGAATTCAGATTCAGAATTCAGATTCAGAATTCAGATTCAGAATTCAGATTCAGAACTCAGATTCAGAATTCAGATTCAGAATTCAGATTCAGAATTCAGATTCAGAATACAGATTTAGAATTCAAGTTCAGAGTTCAATTCAGAATTCAGATTGAGAATTCAGATTTAGAATTCTGATTAAGAATTTGGATTAAAGATCAACCTGGAATTTGAAATTGGAACTTATATTCAAATATTAGACTAAGTGTTGTAACTCAAAATTCAAACTTAGAATCAGAATAGATTTCAGATTTAGTTTCCAGAATGAGATTAATCATTTAATAGTCATATTACTTTCCCCTCCTTTTGTGGGAATTTTTCCTCTATGCATGTTGAGCTCTAAAAAGGTATCATGCTAGGGCACGCGTCACGGCTATCCATCAATATTGTAGTTGGTTTTACTTATTCAGTAAAAAAAAGCATAAAAAAAACAGTAAGATTCGAACCGTGACCAGCAACGTGATAGTTCGGTTGCTACCACGGCACCATTTCAGCGTGTTATAAATCTTGGAAATTCTACTGTTTAAATACCATTCTTTCCATACATAAAATGAGCTCCTTACATACCAGTTCGCTTTTCCCCAAAAAAACGTATCAGCATCATTTTTTTATATTGAGATTGGAATTTTCGTGTTTGAATATCTGAAATCATACTTATATGATTCAGAGGGAAGGAATCTATCATGTATATTCTATATTATTTTAAATATTTCCAAATATAATTTAAACTCTGTTAGAAAGGCTCCAATCCACTGTTAAGTGTATTAAATCGGGTTTTTTCTAAAGATGATGATTAGAGAATTATGAATCAACACGATTGCCTTCGGGTTGAAATATGTGCCGGATGGTTTTCAAAGAACGATATTGCAATTCCATGTGACATGGATAGCAAAGGCAAACGCTTGCAAAAATTTTACCACCATCTTGCATTCAAATGATTGTTGATTACAAAACCAGCTTAAAAAGGGATTTAGTTGAATATTTAGCTAAAAGTTTGCTTTGCACGACCTTCAATCAGACTGAATGATATCAAGTATTGCTAGCCAGACGTGATAGTTAAATTCAGTTTTATTTTACTATATAAGACTGCTGGGCCTAAGATGCAAATTCAGTATAATATACTCAAAAAATAGATGATGCTAAAAAATAAGTTAATTTGAATCAGTACAGAGAAGATTCGCTTAGCTATTCTTTTTGTCTTGCATTGAACAATTAAGAAAACTCAAGTTGATCTCCTCCAAAACAGTATTTGTGGCCCTGAAAAGGGCCGTTTTTGATAGCATTGATGGCATGATCTAACCTCCGAAACCGTACAGAGTGCGTCCCTGGCGTTTCAAGGCATAGACGACGTCCATGGCAGTGACGGTCTTCCGCTTGGCGTGTTCAGTGTAGGTAACAGCGTCACGGATCACGTTTTCCAGGAACACCTTCAGAACACCACGAGTTTCCTCGTAGATCAAACCGGAGATACGCTTGACTCCTCCACGACGAGCCAGACGACGGATAGCGGGCTGGTGATTCCCTGGATGTTATCACGCAAAACCTTGCGATGACGCTTGGCACCACCCTTTCCTAGACCTTTTCCTCCCTTGCCGCGGCCAGTCATTGTGAAGATTTGTGTTAGCTTGCTTACGAACGGTAGAAACGAAACTGATGCTTAACGGACTATGAGGGTCCTGCTTTTATACGATTTCCCGAGGGTAGACTTTCGAGCATTCCGTTATGCTGCTGCTTCGCTTGAAGAGCATAATGTTGCCTGGATAAAGGGGAAATTTCCCTTCCATACAAGAGCATAGCATCTGCCGTTTAGGCGGGAACATGTTCCTCGAGCAGAGGTATAAATATGTCCGCTCAAACCCGTTGAGGGTTATTCTGAATTCATCGTTTCTCTTGATCATTTCTCAAAAACAATTCAACCACCATGGCTCGTACCAAACAAACCGCTCGTAAGTCCACCGGAGGAAAGGCTCCTCGCAAACAGCTGGCCACTAAAGCTGCTCGTAAGAGTGCTCCAGCCACCGGAGGAGTCAAGAAGCCTCATCGTTATCGGCCAGGAACCGTTGCTCTGCGTGAGATCCGTCGTTACCAGAAATCCACCGAGCTGCTGATCCGCAAGTTGCCCTTCCAGCGTCTGGTTCGTGAAATCGCTCAGGATTTCAAGACCGATCTGCGTTTCCAGAGCTCGGCCGTCATGGCTCTGCAGGAAGCTAGCGAGGCCTATCTGGTTGGACTGTTCGAGGACACCAATCTGTGTGCCATCCATGCCAAGCGTGTCACGATCATGCCAAAGGACATCCAGCTGGCTCGTCGTATCCGTGGAGAACGTGCTTAAATTTTCTTCTTTTGTTCAACAAACAAACGGCCCTTTTCAGGGCCACCAAATTTTCTTTTTAAGAGTGAGTTATGAATTTTTACTTTATTTACTTTTTTAGAATCTTTCACATGCCTCAATTCAACCGAATTTATCAAATTTTTGTTTGTGAAGGCACGTTTTCCAAGTGGTAGTCAATATGAAACAGTCTCACTCTGTAGTTTTGCAGTGTTTAACTGCAACTTTAATGTATATATTTTTTTAACATCGTTATATCTACAACATCATTGATATTAACTGTCTTCTTCTTTGCCTTCTTTATAACCAAATATATGATTGTAGATCATGATTTTGATCATGTGGATATGACTGTTACAAATAGCTCGATTGACGACAAGGGCATTTCAAACTGTTACGATACGTTTGTTTCGACTATTTTCAATGACTTCATTGCGGATACAAGATTCAAGGAATTATTTTTAAGTAAAATTATATCTTGAACTATTTTAATAGATAAAAACAAAAGCTGTGTATCAGTGTTCAAATTCCACAGTAGAAGTTTTGACGCTGCATTTTAACAGTTAATTGAATGCAAGCCAACAAACCGTTGAGCACTGTTGCGATTCAAAGCGTCGGTATTTGAAAAGCAAAATGGCGATTCATACGGCGTCCCTGTTCAAAGCTTGATAAGGTCGAATTGTTGCACCAGTCATGTGACTTCCATACAAAATGACAAACTATCGTCATGAGTAGCTGTTTTGGCTCTAAGATATCGCTTTGCTATAATTTTGCTCTTTCTTCAATTTGCCTTACGTTTCTTCTACCATAAACGCTTTTAAAAAAATCATTCTAATATTTATTTTTTCTTTTTTTTTATCACATCATCTTAGTTTTAAAATGACTGTAAACGAAGCTTATAATTAAAACATCAAATTTCCAACATTATATGTGATTGCGTGTATTGATTTGAATGAAATTTGCAATTATTGTCAAAAATTGGCACCAAAGTAAAAGCAAATAAATAACTCTGCACCAGACGTTTATTATCGGAAGAAATATTTAAAATTACTTTTTTTCGTACCGGTTTCGGAGTCGATCTTGCAAATCTTCAGAACGATGACTGTCTTATTCAGTACTTATGTATTTTATCTATGGCAGTTGTTAAGAATGATTAAGATTAATCGTTTGTAAGAGGATCTTTTGAAGTTTTTTTATATTAAAAACTTTCCAATTTACTGAAAATTTTTTGTCAGTATACTCGAAATACTCATGTCAATATCACTTCTAAAAACTTTTCTCGATTATTTTCAAAATAATGGATGTAAGACTGATAAGTCTAAGCAAAAGAACAAAAAAAAAACATAACTCTTGACAAACTATGTAGTGGCCCTCAAAAGGGCCGGTTGAAAACGCTTTTGCCAATTTACTTGGAGCTGGTGTACTTGGTGACAGCCTTGGTTCCTTCAGAGACGGCGTGCTTGGCCAACTCTCCCGGAAGCAGCAGACGGACGGCAGTCTGGATTTCGCGGGATGTGATGGTCGAGCGCTTGTTGTAGTGAGCCAGCCGAGAGGATTCAGCAGCGATACGTTCGAAGATATCGTTGACGAAGCTGTTCATGATGCTCATGGCCTTGGACGAGATTCCGGTATCAGGGTGGACTTGCTTCAACACTTTGAAGATGTAGATAGCATAGGATTCCTTCCTGCGGACCTTCCTCTTCTTCTTGTCTCCCTTGGCGATGTTCTTCTGGGCCTTGCCGGACTTCTTGGCGGCCTTTCCGCTGGTTTTCGGTGCCATTGTAGTAGAGTTGTTTGGGTTAGATTCGAAACGAAACTGATGATTCCGGCTTGGGTTGCAGCTGCTTTTAAACAGGTAAAACTCACCCGGAACGTGTTTTTGTTATTTTCGATTCCGTCGTTTTCCCCTACATTGTTTTGTTTCTTTTCACCCTATTCATGCTGCATCGAGGGTAGCATACTGCCTCGTTTGCTTTATGCTTCATGTTCGCCATAAACATACCTGCATGAGCTCTTGGTTGCCAACAGTATATAAGCATCGACCCTCTGCGGATTTTCAACATTCTACATTCGTCAGCTCGTTTGTGTAAAGCTACTCTAAACTCAACTCATCAAAATGTCTGGCCGCGGCAAAGGAGGAAAAGTCAAGGGAAAGGCAAAGTCCCGATCATCTCGTGCCGGACTTCAGTTCCCAGTTGGTCGTATCCATCGTCTGCTCCGCAAGGGCAACTACGCAGAACGTGTCGGAGCTGGAGCTCCCGTCTATCTGGCCGCTGTCATGGAATATCTGGCAGCTGAAGTGCTGGAATTGGCAGGAAACGCCGCTCGTGACAACAAGAAGACCCGTATCATCCCGCGCCATCTTCAGCTGGCCATCCGCAATGACGAGGAGTTGAACAAACTGCTCTCGGGCGTCACCATTGCTCAGGGAGGTGTTTTGCCCAACATCCAAGCCGTTCTGCTTCCCAAGAAGACCGAAAAGAAGGCTTAAACTCGATTCACCTCTACTCACAACCAAACCGTCCTTTTCAGGACGACAAATATGATTCCTAAGAGTTTTGTCGTCCGACTTAACCGATGCGATGTATTCAATTTTCTTGTTTCATTAAAAGTTGTATGCCAATCAAAATGGGATCCTTCATTAAAATCTGAAACATATTCTTTATTGATAAAAGGCTTTTTTTCTCAAACATTTAAGTCAATCATCATGAGATATAGTCCAGATTTAATAAATTGCAATGAAAAGACTTTGAGTAGAAAAGATTTATGTAGTCATGTTACTCATGAGGTATTATTTGTTTCACGATTTGTATATTAGGAGCTATGGAGCGAAAATCAATTTTAAATAATCGAAAAGTTGAAAGTTTTGTGTTGAAGATTTTTTTATTCAATATCATTACAGATTGCCCGTAAGACAATTTAAGATGTTTAAGTTTTACTTGGCTATCTGGATTCAAAGACGAAACAGCCTTTTGACTTTGAAATGCAATATGAGACTTAAAATATGGTATTTGAAGGTAAAAGTAGGATGAATCACAAAAAACATCTGTTGAGCATCATAAAAAAGGCATACTTTAGTATCGCCATTTTGCTGTTTGAATTCAAATGTTTCTAGACACAATGATGGCAATGATGGTTTTATTTTGCCAGTCAAAGAATTTACAGTTATTAAAAACTTAAATATTTTTTGTTATTTAAGTTTCCTTGTCTTTGGGATACAGTTCGCTGACAGCCTTCGTCGAGTGTGGTTGCGTTTTCTCGTCGCGCAGTTTTTCGGTTTTGGATATGGAACCTTTGGTTCGAAAACGCATGTAATCGGGAAGTTTTTTAAGTGTATTGTCGTAGCATAGTTGAATTATTGTGAAAGAGTTGATTTATTCGATAAAAAGGAAGGAAAAGTATATATTTGCTTTGTGTTTCATCGCCCCAGTAATGATTGGATATCAGAAGAGGCAAACAAAAATGGTGGCTA